>NC_029793.2:10456985-10458941 GCF_000816755.2 Arachis ipaensis | reverse complement strand
CTTCAATTTTAAAAATATAAATATAAATAAGTTATAATTTATTTTATAAAATTAGAGTTTCTTATTTTTAAAAAATTATTTTTATTATCAGTAATTGAACTAATTTTATAATAATTTAAATTTAATCAAATCCATATTATTATTATTATTATTATTATTATTATTATTATTATAAACATTGTATATAATTGCCGTAAGTATTAAATTGCATTATAAGTTTATATATATTATATTCATTGCATTACTATTATTATTACTATTATTACGTTTATTATTATTATTATTACATGATCATCATTACTATTTCTAGTATTATTATTACTATTATTAATTATGAAGTATGGAAATCAAAGGCAGTTTATATTTCTCATTTAGATATATATTATCATTATCATTGTGCATATATATATATAAAATAATAAAAAAGAAAGCCAAAGGCGGCTTAACAGCTTACAAATTAATCATGCATATATATGTATATGATTAGCATACGCGGGAGAGAAAAAAAAGAAAAAGAAAATGGGAGAGAGAAGAACGTAACAGACCGTAAATTCCACCAAACTTTCAACTTCGATTTCTTGCAATCTGTAACTCCAATCAAAAATCTAATTCGGTAAGAGTATTCGTAACCTCCTCCTCTACACGTTAGCACCATTTTTAATTAGTGAAAGTTGACAGTGACGTAACTTCTCTTTCCTTTGGGTTTGGCCAACGGGAATTTTAAGAGGCATAGACGATTCTGGACATTTTCTTTTTCGATAGCTCAGTCAGAAAGCTTCTTCGGAGCTTTGAATATTTTGATTCCGTACGAAGATATGGTTTTGGTTTCTCGTAGTTAATGTTTAATGTCACGTAAAAACTTAGGCTAGAAGACCTTAAGATAGGAATGAACTGAAAGAATAATTGATGGATTGTGTATATGGTATAAAATGTGTGGTTTAGCTGTTGTCAATAATTTGCTGTTGAAGTTGGTTGATTTTGGAAAAAGATTTAATATTAGTATTAGTTTGATTTTGAAATAATTTATTACTGGAAATGATTTGAATAACTGAGAGGTGTTTGGTTTGATAGTTGGGACCCTTGAAGGGTGGCAGAAATTCGAGTCTTTGAGGAGATATTGCCCAAAATTTCTATAAGAATTAGAGTTTTGATTTGAAGTGCTATTTTAAAAAGGAAAGAGATTATTACGTGGCTTGTGTATTTAAGACTATTTGTTGACCCTCTGTCGCAAGATGTGACCGGACACTTTAACTCCCCGGATTCCCCCATGGGCATATATATATATATATATATATGAATATTGAATATTATATTTGAGCTTGGAGTTTAACTGTATGTGTATGTTTTCTGAGAAATCTCTCTTGACGAAGGTGTGAGGGGAGAGGGTTGTTCCACCAGTGATTCGGAGGATTGGAGGCGACAGAAAGTGAAGTATTAAGTTAAAGTTAGATTTAGAACTAGAATACCTTAGATAACTTACCTAACTTTTGGTTTAGTTTATTTTATTTAAGAATGATTTTGAGTGTCGGAGTTCTAGGAATGCCTCTGGCTTTCCCGAGACCTTTTATATTAACTATGTGGGGACCTTTACCATACTGAGAACCTCCGGTTCTCATTCCATACTATGTTGTTGTTTTTCAGATGCAGGTCGAAAGGTATCTCATTAGGCGTCTGGACACCTAAAGCAAAGTGGTTACTGGGTTATTTTGTCTTGAAGTGATGTATATGCACGTACTTAGCTTTCTCTCCACATAACTTATTCTTTTTTATCCTCTTAGAGGTTTATGGAGAGGCAGAATTTTGTTCATGTACATCTTGGGTTTTGGATATATATATATATGTGTAAATATTCTCCAGCCAGCCTTGAGTTCGCAGACTGAGTTAGGAGCTTGTTATTTTGTACCTATGGCTTTCGATTCCTACTTTTATTGTCTTACATTTTATAGTTATAGTTTG
>NC_029793.2:10428186-10456395 GCF_000816755.2 Arachis ipaensis | reverse complement strand
TTTTTAGAAGTCGTAATACCTCGCCACCTCTATTTTACGACTTAAGCGTAAAGTTTTGGGTGGTAGGGTGTTACATTATGGTATCAGAGCAGTTCGTTCCTATAGAGCCTGAGGGATGGACTGATTATGCTTCTGGGCATACTCTGGGTGTGTATATGTGCTATTAGGATATCTGATTGATATATGTGGCATAAATGTTCATGAGCATGCATTTGGAACTTGAAGCATTAAACTTGCGATATTGAGACTGATCAACTTAATATCACTTGTTTGGTGTGAATAGGGACCAAATGTCGTCTCGTGGATCCCAACGAGGTATTCGGAGAGGAAATCCCGTGGTTGAACCAAAGCAAGGACGTCGAGGTGGAAACTCTAGTGCTAGTACGAGTAACGTAAGTCGATACTATAGGTCAATGACCCTTATTGACTTCCTCAAGAATGGTCCACTTCGGTTTAACGGAAACGCTAATGCCCTGGAGGCTGATCAGTGGTTTCGAGAAGTGGAGAGGTTTTTGTACACTCAGCATGTTCTTGAAGTACAATCAGTGGAGATAGTAACTTATATGTTGGAGGAAGATGCTCAGAATTGGTGGCGAGAATTGTGTCATACCTCGCAGGTGGAGTTAACGGATGTCCCTTGGCATAGATTCAAGACATAGTTTTATGGGAGATATTTCTTGCATGAGTTTCGCATTGCAAAAGAATTGGAGTTAATGCAGCTGAAGCAAAAGGATATGTCCGTTGCTGACTATACCCGTGAATTCGACAACCTATGCCGTTTCTCAAAAACTTGTCAAGGAAATCCAGCCGATTATGAGGAATGGAAGTGTGCTCAGTATGAGAAAGGACTAAGGAGAGATATCTTTAATTATGTGTATCTACAAAAGCTAACAAGTTTCACTGAGTTAGTTAAGAAGAGCCAGCTCGCAGAGGATCGCTCCTTGAAGTGGACACTGCTACAGGAAGGCTTTGGTGAGACTGCTCAAGAGGAGCCGCATAGGGCCGGACTGAGAATGTACTTTCGATGTGGAGCACCGGGACACATGTCTAGGAATTGTCCGCGTGGGAGAGCCGCAGATGCGGGTTGGCCACGACAGTATTGAGGTAAGTATGATACTGGATGCGTAGGATAGATTTGTTCTGTGTAGAGCTAGGACCCCGCTTTCGTTTAGGTTACATAATCGGATATGAAAGTTTAGGACTGAAAAGACTGGACGTAGTTTTGTACTTGGATACAGACTAGAAATTTAGACCGATAGAAATATCTCTTTGATAACCAGTTAGGTGTCGAGAGAAAAAGTAAGTTGTGATAGATTTAGTGTTAGAGACTGAACCAGTTTCGATAGTATTACGAAAGGTGACACCATTAGAATCGGCAGAACTTAGGAGCTAGATGAAGCGAGTATTAGAGATGATAAATCCGTCGTTCTAATACCAGCCTGCCTTGTAACCTTTCTGCATCGAGCCTATCTTGTATCTTCTGCTTTGCGTAGACTTTTAAGCCATAAGAATATCCTGAATTTGCAAACTAAACATGTCAAATCTTTCTATTTTTCTTTGACATGTTTAAGAAGAGAAGTTACGTTAGTATGAATCTTTTCTATTTTATATCAATTTTCGTGGGCGAAAATTTTTATAAGGTGGATAGAATGTAGCGACCCTCAGTTTTAAAAATATAAATATAAATAAGTTATAATTTATTTTATAAAATTAAAATTCTTTATTTTTTTAGAAAAATTATTTTAATATCAGAAATTTATATATATATATATATATATATATAAAATAATAAAAAAGAAAGCCAAAGGCGGCTTAACAGCTTACTAATTAATCATGCATGTATATGTATATGATTAGCATATGTGGGAGAGAAAAAAAAGAAAAAGAAAATAGGAGAGAGAAGAACGTAACAGACTGTAAATCCCACCAAATTTCCAGCTTCGATTTCTTGCAATCTGTAACTCCAATCAAAAATCTAATTTAGTAAGAGTATTCGTAATCTTCTCCTCTACTCTACACATTGGCACCATTTTTGATTAGTAAAAGTTGACAGTGACGTAGCTTCTCTTTCCTTTGGGTTTGGCCAACGGGAGTTTTAGGAGGCATAGACGATTCTTGACATTTTCTTCTTCGATAGCTCAGTCAGAAAGTTTCTCCGGAGCTTTGAATATTTTGATTCCGTACGAAGGTATGGTTTTGGTTTCTTGTAGTTAATGTTTAATATCACGTGAAAACTTAGGCTAGAAGACCTTAAGATAGGAATGAACTGAAAGAATAATTGATGGATTGTGTATATGGTATAAAATGTGTGGTTTAGCTGTTGTCAATAATTTGCTGTTGAAGTTGGTTGATTTTGGAAAAAGATTTAATATTAGTATTAGTTTGATTTTGAAATAATTTGTTATTGGAAATGATTTGAATGACTGAGAGGTGTTTAGTTTGATAGTTGGGACCCTTGAAGGGTGGCAGAAATTCGAGTCTTTGAGGAGATATTACCCAAAATTTCTATAAGAATTAGAGTTTTGATTTGAAGTGCTATTTTAAAAAAGAAAGAGATTATTACGTAGCTTGTGTATTTAAGACTATTTGTTGACCTTCTGTCGCAAGATGTGACCGGACACTTTAACTCTCCGGATTCCCCCATGGGCATGCATATATATATATTGAATATTATATTTGAGCTTGGAGTTTAACTCCATGGAATACTATATTATTGAGCTTGGAGTGTGACTCTATGGAATATTATATTTGTGCTTGGAGTTGGACTCCATGGAATATTATTGAGCTTGGAGTTGGACTCCATGGAATATTATTGAGCTTGGGGATGCGCGCATAGAGGAACTGTCCAATGGTTAACTATCAGCTGGACTTGTCGGGTTGGCTGTATAACCGACAGATGAGACTTATCAGCCATAGGAGAGGCATACATCATATGCATTTGTTTGTTTGCTTGAGTGTGCATTGTTTTGGTTTGCTTAACTGTTTAATTCTGCTTATCCGCTACTTGTTCTACTTGCTGAAAATGCTTCTCTATCTGTGTTTTCCTTGCTTGAACTGTATGTGTATGTTTTCTGAGAAATCCCTCTTGACGAAGGTGTGAGGGGAGAGGGTTGTTCCACCAGTGATTCGAAGGATTGGAGGCGACAGAAAGTGAAGTATTAAGTTAAAGTTAGATTTAGAACTAGAATACCTTAGATAACTTACCTAACTTTTGGTTTAGTTTATTTTATTTAAGAATGATTTTGAGTGTCGGAGTTCTAGGAATGCCTCTGGTTTTTTCGAGACCTTTTATATTAACTATGTGGGCACCTTTACCATACTGAGAACCTCCGGTTCTCATTCCATACTATGTTGTTGTTTTTCAGATGCAGGTCGAAAGGTATCTCATTAGGCATCTGGACACCTAAAGCGAAGTAGTTACTGGGTTATTTTGTCTTGAAGTGATGTATATGCACGTACTTAGCTTTTTCTCAACATAACTTATTCTTTTTGATCATCTTAGAGGTTTATGGAGAGGCAGGATTTTGTTTATGTACATCTTGGGTTTTGGATATGTATATATATGTAAATATTCTCCGGCCAGCCTTGACTTTGCAGACTGAGTTAGGAGCTTGTTATTTTGTACCTTTGGCTTTCTATTCCCACTTTTATTACCTTACGTTTGATAGTTATAGTTTGCCTCACACGCAAGTTGTTCCGTTTTCGGAGCGTGGCGCTTTTCATTTTGCGATTTTGTTTTACCCATTTTTCAAGCCTCCTAGTCTATTATATTCTTTCTACTATTAAAAGTATGTATTTTAATTTTTAGAAGTTGTAATACCTCGCCACCTCTATTTTACGACTTAAGCGTAAAGTTTTGGGTGGTAGGGTGTTACAAAAATCACAATAAAACTTAATAAATAAATAAAATCAAACAAAATATTTGTTTATAAATACAACTTTTATATTAAAAGAATGATAATTTAATCACAATTAAATAATTAAAATAAGTTAACTATTAATTTATTATAAAACCATCTCAACGGAAATAAATACATCACATGCTTAAAAAATTTTTTGAATTAATCCTATTAATTCACAAACTTTAAGAAAATAGGAATAAAAATTTAAACACAAAAGAGCCAAAGCTCTGATACCACTTGAAGGATTACCATGTGTTCATAACACGCAGCGGAAGAAAAGAAAGTAATTCTTAAAGATCTATTTTGTGCTTAAACTTTATTCCAATAAAATATTGATCAGATCTAAATACCTTTAGACGTTTTAGTAAAATCACTTTCTCCTTCGATGGTAAAAAGGCGCTATGCGTATCTACACCGAAATCAACCTTTACTGTCAACTCCTTGACCAATAGACATCTGATCTAAATTGAGAAACCTTTTGCAACTCTTTGCATGCCATAAAATTCTTCTCCAAGAATTAGGTTCACATACATTTATGTGTGTAGAGGCAAATGAATAAAACTCTTGTTATTCTCTCACCTTTTATTTCCTCTACTCTTGGCATACATATATATAGTATGAGATTTATTACTGATTTTAAATTTGATTCTCAATTCAAATTTAAATCATATCTTTAAATTCTAAATCTGAATCCTTTAAATTTTATGAATCATATCATAACAATTTAAAACATAAACGATTTGGATCTCATCCAAATTTATAATTCAAATTCAGAAATAGAATAACTAATTATCTCAAATCTCATTTAATATTCTCAATTATCATATTATTATTATATTCTTGGTGCTAGCAAAGAGTATAATAATATTCCATTTGAATTAATATAATTATTTATTTGATCAAATCAAAATAATAAATTAAATAATTCTATAACAAAGATTAGAACACTCGTTAGTGTGTGACTCCATAGGTTCAATACTAAGCGGGTAGTAAATTAGTCATACTAAATTTACTAATCAAGGTTGGCGTCTAGCAACACTCCTCAACAACCCGATAGTATGAAGTAATATATTTTTATTAAGAACCTCAGAAGAACAAAGTATAATTCTTTCCATCTTTCTAGCTCTTGGTTAACCCTTAGAGTATGGTTTAATTGTCAAACTCTAACTTGTTACCATTATTATAATGAACTATGAATGACTTAAGAAACTCATTTCTTCATTCATTCAATCCCCTTGGCCAAGGTTTTATTCATCTCAGTCATTATAATCATAGAGCTCAAACTCTTTACCGAGAGTTGATGGATTCCTTATTGACTAATCATTAATTCTACAAGTATTTAAATCATACCCAATATCCATTCAACTAGCACCCTAGGGTATTAGGTGTCCGGAATCAAAGTATAATAAATACATTGTTAATTACTATGACAGTTGCAGGTCAAAGGAAACTCTATTACTATGTTCATCTTGAGAATATTCTATTAACAAATATACGGTAATTATAACCATTAGGAATTCTCAAAGTGAGTCCGTTCAATGGTCATATCTCTATATGCACCATCTATATATATAATTTAATAAATGAGATCTATTAATCTTCATCTAATGAAGACCATTATATATATATTGATCTTTTTGGATTATTAATGTCCTTTTTAATAATCCTATTACCAAGAACAATTTAGATTAAATTATAAAAGATTTATCTCTCAATATTGTGATCACTATCACAATGATAAATATCTAAATTTAATCAAGAACATTTTAATATAATAACAATAACAAATTATTTGACACGTGATTGATTGGATTATGGCTATACTACTTATTTCCAACAATCTCCCACTTGCACGAGAGCCAACCATAATAGATTGGATTTTGGGCATACTATTATCACAATACTAAGGCTTAGCAATCAAAGAATTCAAGCTCAAGCTTAGTTTAACCTGCTATGACCTTCAGCTTATATACCCTGATGTTGATCAGTGGCTTAAGTTAGCTAGTGAATGTGATGTCCAGACCCTAAAGCTTTGCCTGCCTACTTTAAAAGAGGATGATCCGTGCCTATGTTATATCTTGCATCCAGGTGTCATTGAAGCAAGATCACTTAATAAGTTAGTGCTGAAGGGGAGAATCAGATTTGACAAAGAATTCCTGAATCCTTCAGTCAAGTTTTCCTCACTCTGTGTATTATCCTTGAGCTATGTCCATTTTGATGACGAAGGTGCTATCGAGCACGTTATTTCTCATTGTCTTTTAATTTAGAGGGATTACGGTAGAGAAGAGAATAATGATTAAATTTGGGGATTAAAATTTTTAATTTTAATTTAGAGACCAAATTGCACCATAAAAGTTTACTAATCCACGTTAGTTAGCCGTTACCTGGCCAGCGTGTCACAGAGGAGTCCAGATCAACTTTTCAGTGATGCCAGATGGACGGAATATGTCGGAAGGACGAATCTGAGTTCCGGAGTGCAACTTCAGGGACGAATATGGGTAACTTTTAAGTTCAGGGACTACTATGAGACTCGAGTGCAACTTTAGGGACCACTTTGAGACTTATCTCGCTAGAGAGAGGAGAGTCTCGCGAGGAGGGGGAGCTGGTACGCCTCCGCCGTTGTCGCAAGCTGCGCCACCACGCCTCTGGTCACCGGGAATCGCGCTGACATCGCTGGAAGCCGCCGTTGAAAACTCTGCAAGTTTGCCCTAGCTCAGCTTTGCTTCTGCCTATTCTGTCCTTGCCGATGGGGGATCATCGGAGTTGCTGATGCTCCATCCTCTTATTTCCTTTAGTAAGACTAAACTTGTTCTGCCTTGTCTTGCCATAAAACTCTATTATTGACGCTATCCTATCCTGTTTGATGTCCCTTTTTGTCTTTGCTTAGTTTTAAACCACCGTAGGCTTTTGGATTCGTTGCCATTGTTACTGTGGTTGTTCTATGTTATTGATACTAGGGTTGTTGTTGAGGTTGCTGCAGTGAGAAATCGAAGTTGTTGCTACTATCTCGGTCCAAATTTCATGCTCTTTCATTCCATTTTACTTCTACCTTCCTCACCTTTTATCTTGGCACTCTGGTTTAGTTTTTTTCGATCTCTTGGGATCAATTTGTGAGTAAGCTTTACATTTATAACTGTTAATTTTTTTGTTTATGCTATTCTGAGTTTCTAATTATATTTATAAAATTATTGTTGAAGAACTTTGATTTGATTAGAATAATTAATTTATTATAATTGAAAAAAATATTTTTATGAAGCTCATATCTTAGAAATTATTTTACATGAGACTATATATATGTTTGATGAAGTTTTATATTATCTTAGAATATTTGATTTTACTCGAATATATACTTTTGAAGCATTGAAGTATTTGTTAGTACTTACTGACTTTGAAATTGTGAAATGTGTTTGAAATTATTTATGATTGAAGAAGTTATGATTAGAAAAGATTTCTTATGAGAAAGTATTATTTGATTTGATTCAATACTGTATATATTTGAAAGATCGAAGATTTATTATATTTGAATTTATATGTTTTGAATTGGTTTGGGAGGCTCGTATTAGAAAACCGTAATTAACAGCGGTTATGACATTAACTTAGATGCATCTAACTTAGACTTCAGCTAGTAGGGGTGTTGCTAGCCTAACGTGTAGGCCACACGTTAGATCTGTTATTCTGTTAGGACACACAAGCGGAAAGTGCTATCCATAGGAGTGGAGCCGCCCAAGTATAGACTTTTGATTTGATTTCTGTATGAAAACTCCTTTATTGATTCACTTATTATGATCAATTACTATTTTCTAATTAAAAATCACTTCAATAATAATGTTTATATGGTCTCATGTGGATTATAAATGTATTGTCTAGTCACCGAATTACAAAACTCATTCCGTTTTCCTAAAAATATTTTTTCAGGAATAAATACTTGAATATGTGAGCCCTTCTATTCAAGAATTATGATTTGCAATGGGTATCTGTTTCTTGTTGAGTTCCTAGACGTTGTATGCTCCATATGTCATTATTAAAAATATATAAGTATTTATTTTAGAATTTGTAAATTATTCAAAATTTTTGTAACTTTCTTATTTAATTTATATTTAAGTCTGATAGGCTTGCTAGGGAACTGTTATCCTGAGTGCCGATCATGGTTCATTTTGGGCCGTGACAATTTTGCTTAAGTTGTTATTACTTAAATTTTAAGTTATCTGTTTAGGTTGTTACTTTTTTAATTTTGAGGTAAATACCAAATCGGTACTCGAAAGATTCTGGCGCTGACAAAATGGTACCTGACTTTTGTTATTGACAAAATAGTCCCTAAAAGATTTTAAAATTTGACAAGCGTGTCCCCGAGCTCGCCGGATCAAATCTCCGGTAAATACAATGCTGACATGGTCACCGTATTTTGGTGACATGGCAAACCACCCCCCAAACCCTAAGCCCTCCCTCCCAACGCAGACTCCCCCTCCATCTCCCTCCCCATCGCAGCCCCCAACACACTCCCCCCTTCTCTTTCTCTCCCCATTGCAGCCCCTTCCCTTTCCCTCTCCATCGTTCTCCCCTTCCCTCTCCCTCCCATCACAAATCATATAAAGGCACAGATAGAAGCATGCACAATAGAACACAATATCACAATTTAAATTACAATCTACCAATATCATCTGTGTTTCTTTCCAAATGTATTACACTATTCCACCAATTACATTAAAAGAAGAAGAAAAAGAAAAAATCCACCTACAAACCCCTCAAATTTCTTATCAAGATGATCATGTAAAGCACTCTTATCAATCCTTTGGTGATGGTAACTCTTGCAAACAGTAAAAAACGTTCTGCACCAACAATCCCACCAAATTCACAATGACCAACACACCCATAATAACCGTGAAAAACTGCAGAAACGAGTTCTGTGTATCAATTTATATAATAAGCAATACCAAGAAAATCACGAAGATAAAGTTACAGATGAACATCAAAAGCGTGACCTAGAGGTAAGTGATGAACAAACGCTTGAAGATTTTGGGGATTGCAGAGATGGTGGAGGAAAAAGAGACAGTTTTGTTGGTGTAGAGGAAAGCGACGGTAAAGACGGCGGCGGCAGTGGAGAGGACAGAGAAGGCGAAGAGGAAGAAAAGGTAACAGATTTTTGGGATGTTCAGGAATTGTAACTCCTCTATTGCTAGATCCATTATTCCTTTTTCTTCTTCTTCTTCTTAGATTCTTGTTCTGTTCTTCTCTAATCTGAGAGAGAGAATCGAAAGTTTTGGTTTGTAGTTGCTTTGAAAGGATGGAATTTTGAGATATTAGATTGTTATTCTTTTTTATTGCAGAAATAATGAGATAAGATGAGATGATATGAGAGGGAGGGAGAGGAAAGGGGGCTGCGATGGGAGGGAAAGAAAAAGGGAAAAGGGCTACGATGAGGGAGGGGGAGGGATTAGGGTTTAGAATAATATTTTTAATTACAAATTCCAACTCAAAATAAACTTCTCTTGTCAGCAAAAATCGGTGAACACGTAAGCATCTTATTCGCCGGAGCTATAGTCTGGCAAGCATGAGGACACGCTTGGCAAATTTTTAAAACATTCAAGTACTATTTTGTCAATAACAATAGTCAGGTACAAAAATATCAGCGTTTGAATATTTCGAGTACTGATTTGGTCATTACCTTTTTAATTTTTAAATATACTTTTTTAAGTGGTTAGATATTTAATTTTTAATGTTGTTGTATTAATTTAAAAAAAATTATTTATAAATTATTTACTTTTTTAATTTTTAAATTATAGTTATATTTTATTTTTATTATAATAATATTATTCTTTTATTTAAAAAAAACTAATAAAATATAATTTAACAAGAGTCGTTATCACACGTACGGCTTATTTGCTAAAACTAGTGTTTATCCATAAACAACTTTACCTTACTTTGTCTAGACTTAAGAGTTGCAATGGTCTCAATGTTCTAATTTTAAACAAAACGGCAATCCAAAGTTATCAACAACAAATGTCGTTTTCAAAGAGGTTTTTAATAATATTTAGGTAAGAAAAATAGTATTTTTATTTTAATAATATGTTATGATTTACACTTTTGTATAAATATTTACTGTAGATATAACTAATTTATCAATAATTTCACTTTTAGACTTGAAATAAAATGTGTAATAAGTAACATAACATCATATGCCAATTGCTTTTCGAATGAGGTTAGTAAAATACTAGGTTTTCGATAAATTTTTATTAGCCTTTTGATATAAAATTTAGTGTAAAATTGATATACTACTATTACAGTTATATACATTCTTATTTTTTTATGTCTCTTTTCTTATGATTCAAGAATATTAAAAAATTTTAAACTGTTCTATTTATATTTTACTTTGAATAAAAATAAAACAATATATTCAGTACGTTTATTATATAATAATGATAATAGTATTATACTAAACTCGAAAAATTTATAATTATAAAATATTATTTTTGATTTACTATATCAGATTAAAATGTGAATTTATATATCACACGAGTTTAACACTAATATATAATAAAGTGTCATTTTTTCGGTTTTTTAAATTTTACTGTTGTAATTATTTTTTGATATATCTTTGATACATTTTATTTAAAAAGTATCCACTAGGGATGAGCACGGGTCGGTTTGGTTCGGATTTACATTTTTTTGTACATGTACCCAAACTAAACCAAACCGATTAAGAACGGATTGGTTCGGTTCGGATAATTGGGTACTCGATAATTTTGAAATTCATAAAAAAAAACCAAATTTTTATCTTAAAAATTCAACAAGTACAATAAATACGTAACATCAATAGAAATAATCCAAACATGTTAAACACCAAATACATTAAAAACTAAACTCATTAAAATCCAAACATATTAATAATGAATAATCATTGTTTAATGGAAAAGTCATATATATATTTTTATTTTTTTTATTTAATTAATATATGATCGGATTTGCGGGTTGGTTCGGGTTCCGCACCCCCAAAATTGATATCTGAACCAATCACTAACAAAAGCCATCGGATTGGATCCGATTACCCGTTGATTTCAGAACCAATTTAATTGGTTCAGTTCGAATTCAGACGAGTAATCGTGATACGGAAATAAAAGATAAATAAGAAAATAAGGATTCAAACTGAATAAAAAGATACATTGAAATTAAAATAGGAACAAAAAAGATAATTTGAAATTGAGTACAAAGAGAATCACTCTACTTTCTACCCAATTTCTTGACGCAACAAGAAAGGGACTCCTCAACCTAACTTGTCAACGCCATAGTTTGGAAATTGAATCGAAGGGACTCCTCAACCTTCTATTCAATTCCCCGATGTAACAAGAGAGGGACTCCTCAACCTCAATTGTCCACACCATGGTTTCATCACGAAACCAAAAAGGGGTTTTCAAACCTCTAAAAATTCTATACTACGACTACAATAGCTAAGGAGGTATTTATAACCTCTTATTAGGTTAAAACAAAGAAAACCCTAAAGCCCATAAACATAAAGCCCAATCTAGTAATTAAATAAACAAAATCAAAATACATTAAATAAAATATTCTAAAAATGTAAACTAAAATATCTTCTAAATAACTCTTGAACTCTTCATATCACGAACATTTGAAGCACGTATCATTCTCTTCCTCTTCAAAAAAGATTCGTCCTCGAATCTTGTAGGTGAAAAAAAAATAATATATGAAAAGGACAATAATTATAAGGAAGATAATTTCATTTTTTTTTTGGTTTTTTTCTTCTTTTTTTTTTGTTTTTTTTTTTCACTTTATTCTTCTTCTTCTTCTTTTTTTTTTAAATAATGAAACGCAAACGAAAACAAGAACACAAGAACAAAATGAAAGACGCAATAAACACTGGACTCTTTTTTTTATGATAAAAGAAGAACAAATATAGATTAATAAGAATTAATCTAATACCTGAGCTCTGATACCAAATGATACGGAAATAAAAGATAAATAAGAAAATAAGGATTCAAACTGAATAAAAAGATACATTGAAATTAAAATAGGAACAAAAAAGATAATTTGAAATTGAGTACAAAGAGAATCACTCTACTTTCTACCCAATTTCTTGACGCAACAAGAAAAGGACTCCTCAACCTAACTTGTCAACGCCATAGTTTGGAAATTGAATCGAAGGGACTCCTCAACCTTTTATTCAATTCCCCGATGTAACAAGAGAGGGACTCCTCAACTTCAATTGTCCACACCATGGTTTCATCACGAAACCAAAAAGGGGTTTTCAAACCTCTAAAAATTCTATACTGCGACTACAATAGCTAAGGAGGTATTTATAACCTCTTATTAGGTTAAAACAAAGAAAACCCTAAAGCCCATAAACATAAGGCCCAATCTAATAATTAAATAAACAAAATCAAAATACATTAAATAAAATATTCTAAAAATGTAAACTAAAATATCTTCTAAATAACTCTTGAACTCTTCATATCACGAACATTTGAAGCACGTATCAAATCGGATACCCGCTACCCGTGCTCACCGATATATCTTGTGTATCAAGTTATGTTTAAAAAAAAGTGATGATAACTATATAATAGGAAATCGATTGAAGAAAATAATGTACAAATATTTAGAAACGTAATATTCTTGTCATATCCTTGGATAAACCTGCAACAATTAGAAAATAAAATAACTAAATAAGTCAATTTTTTAGTCAAGATTAATAATTTATGTTGAAAATATATTTTAATTATTTGACAAAATAAATTTTTATCCTTTATGTTTAACATATTAAAAAACAATTAATAAAATATAAAAATAATTTACTTAATCAATAAATTGGTCAGCGTTATCTTAATTGAAAATTGACTAAAATTGCAAAAATATAAATTAATTTGATAACTTTCGTACAAAATTATGATTTAAATAATTTTTAAGATAAGATAAGATATTATTAAAATTGAATAAATTTTCGGTTTATATTGTATTAAATAATAGGGATCATATTTAAATTTAAACGCCCCTCTCTATCTCTCTGTTAAACTCAAAAGCGCCACTCTCTTCGCGCCATCTCCCTCTTCTTTCAATCTTCGGTGACTGAAATCTGCTTTCCAGGTTGGGTTCTAAGTTCTGACACTCTAGCGGTTATTATCCTTGTTAATTAACTAATACTGCCATTAAATTAGTTGTGATTATGTATCGTTTTCTAGCACTGAATATATTGAACTCATTGATCAGGATACAGTATACAATTGCTTAGTGCTTAACAGAAATTTTACTAATTCCAATATGTATTGGCACTTCTGCAAATAAGGAAAGGTTTCTTTTAAACAATATTAAAATATTGGACAGAGAACGTAGCTTTAAAGTTTGGAGTTTTCAAATTTGACTTTGCTTTAGCTCAAATCTTTAAAGTTTTAATTTTTCAAATATCATGCCTAAATGTGTAGAATGTTAAGAACAATTGTAGGTTGTGGATTACTAGGATTTCTTTTTAATGTTCCCTAGACTCACTATTCGGTAATGAATTCAAAAAGTTTAGGTGATGGGAGCAAAAAGCAAATAATGTATAGCACTATATACTTATAGTAAAATTACCACATCATTGATCTTATTTGTTCTGTATGTGTTTTTGCATCCAAATTACTAGTGTTTGAGATGATTGAGTTATTCTTTTTCTGATATTCTTCTACTTGCTTTGAAGGACACAATAATGGATGAAAAAATGGACCACATATCCAGTTTACCAGAAACCATACTTCATGACATTCTCTCAAGATTGCCAAAGAAAGATGCTATCAAAACTAGTGTTTTGTCCAAGACATGGAGAGAAATATTGTATACCTTTCCCATTTTGTCTATTTGTAATCGAGAATCTATTAGGAGGTCTTCCAAGAGGAAGAAAGATCAACAAATTAAGACATTCCTTGATTATGGCAAGCAAAGATTGCTGAGGTTCAGTGACCCAGGCTTAGCAATCAAAGAATTCAAGCTCAAGCTTAGTTTAACCTGCTATGACCTTCAGCTTATATACCCTGATGTTGATCAGTGGCTTAAGTTAGCCAGTGAATGTGATCTCCAGACCCTAAAGCTTTGCCTGCCTACTTTAAAAGAGGATGATCCGTGCCTATGTTATATCTTGCATCCAGGTGTCATTGAAGCAAGATCACTTAATAAGTTAGTGCTGAAGGGGAGAATCAGATTTGACAAAGAATTCCTGAATCCTTCATTCAAGTTTTCCTCACTGTGTGTATTATCCTTGAGCTATGTTCTTTTTGATGATGAAGGTGCTATCGAGCATGTTATTTCTCATTGTCCTTTAATTGAGCATATAACCTTGAAATGGTGTTATGTACACAACCCCCAAGGTGCCGGAGATATGCGAATTTCTTTTATGAAATCAGTAAGCATGCATGGTCTACAAAATCTCAAGGGAGTTGATATTCAGGGAGTACAAAAAGTTTATATTGATGCTCCAAATATTGAGAAAATATATTATGGTGCTGGCAGTTATGAGCCCTCCAAGATGAATTTTGATAGTTGTGGAAATTTGAGAGCTTTGACCTTAATGAATATGAAGATTGAATTTCTTTTTACATATATATGGTTTCTTCATCTATCTTCCAAATTTCCTTTCCTTGAGAGTTTGGAATTGGATGAATGCTCCATGTATGAGAACATTAATATTTCAAGTTCTCAACTCAAGGCTTTGATGTTATCTAATTGCTCTACCATGCATAAGCTTGAAATTGACACTCCAAATCTATCATCATTTCGATACTATTATGCTGGTGATGACTTACCTTCCATATCTTTTATAAGCTGTTCTAATCAACTGGAAGTAAATGTTCGGCTCAATATGACTCATCCACGTCTTTACCAGTTGGGGAAATTTGTCGAACAATTTAAACCACAAAAGTTATTGACATCACTCTCCCTCTCCATCCATCCCTGCATCCCTTCTGATGAGAGTTTTTATGATGATCAATATCGTGTAAGTATAAATTGCTACTTATATTCTGTTAGTCTACCTATTTTCTTAATATGGTATTTATATGCCTTGGATTATGCAGTATTGGGAAGACCCATATTCATTGCCACCTACATTGCCTGTGCCAAGCATCAAACACTTGGTCATTCTCTCTGTTCGGGAAGATAAATCTAAGTATTCACTTCTAGTGAATCGTTTGTTCTATGGTTGGTGCCCAGAAACTATTTCATTGAGCTTGAACCCGTCTTATTGCACCGAAGCATTCATTGAGGTACGACATTGTCTCCCAAGTTTCTATTTTATTTCCTCCCTGTGCTTTTCATCAGTTCAAAGTGTTATCTGTGGAGCTTCTAACTCTTATTTGTTATTTGTTTAAACAACAACAGTTTTTTTACTGGTGGCTACTCGAAACCAAAAAGCCAAAGGGCAAGTTTTGCTCCTATTGTTATTCCAAGTCTAAGTGTTGGTTGCATGGCTTGAAGGATGTCAAGGTCACAAGCTCAGTCAAGAATGATGTGAATGTTGTTGATTTCGTTCATCTCAAATCTCTCTTATGTGGATTGTCAAGTTCTGATAATGCAAATATTAGTTTTAGTTTAAAGTAGTAATTATGTTTTTGTTAGTTAGTAACTCATTTACATTGCTTTCTTTAATGTTTTATCTTCCATAGAGGAGGAAGTTTTGAATGTGTGAAGGTTTCTATAATAACAAACTCAATTTTGTTTTTAAATATAATTTTTCTTTTCTTATTTTTTGCTATTATGAGCTTACTACTTGATATTCATACAGAGAGCATTAAAAAGCATTTGCCCAATGGAGACAATAATCATTTCTCATGAGTTCTAAGTTCTCTTGTATGAGCAAAAATTTATGAACGGCTTGCTGCATTCATACTCATAATAATAAATGTAAAATTTACTATGTTCATCATTTTCACTTCTAACTCGGAAAGTGAGACTGAAAATATATGGAATAATACAACAGGATGAGGAGGATTGGAATCATTTGTAAAGATCATTGGAGAAGGTGGCGGATAAAAGGGATTATGGGATAAATAAACATGAAAGATAATTCCTATCAAATTTTTTAGTGCAATTCATAAAATTAAACTCCCAAAAAGATTAAACAATGTGTAATAGTGATATGAATTTTGGGGAGTACAGCAATTTACTAATAAACTTGTGAGACAAATAATAGAATACAGATAATAACAACATGTGTTAATATACTCTTTTGGGGCACATTGTCTTCATAAATAAAGGTCATAAACTCATAATGAAAGTAGCATTAGTCTCTCTTATTTTGGCAATCCACCCAGAAATCGCTTATGAAATTCAAAAGACTCTTGTGGTTTATATTCTGGAACTGTATGTCCCTGTGCCAATGTAATCAATTAATATAATGATTTAAAGGAATCCAAAAGTAGTTTAATTTTTATTTTTACAGTAATACAAATAGACATTGTTGTCAAACTCTCGAATTTAGGTAGTGGAATCGAGTTAACTCGGACATAAACTCGTTTTTGAATAGACTAGGGTAGACTCGGATGAACTCGTATAAACTCGGTCAAAATCGCGAGTTTGAGAGGGAGTTTGCGAGTTTGCTTTGGGTGCCGATTTTGGCCAAAAATGACGTCATTTGGGCCAAAAAAAAAAGAATAACGTTATATGTTATGCTAACTCAGTAACACGTAACCCTAAATGACTAAATCCCTAATCACTCTTCTCTCAGTTTTCTCCCTCTCTATCGTTTTCTCACTCTTCAATCTTTGTCGCCATTCACTGTCAGTTGCTTGCGTTCCAGAACAGTCGCACGTCGCTCTCTACTCTGTCCCAGAACAGTCGTACGTCGCTCTCTACTCTCTTCTCACAGTGCTCTGCTTCTTACCATAGCTAGGTTTTGCTTCGATGCACGAGGAGCCTCTGCCATCCACCACGCTGGTTCGTTCGTCTCATTGCCACTGTTTATCGTGTCCTCTGCGACTTTGCAGTTCGTTGTGCTACCGTGGTTTGTTCGTGCACCATTCGTTCATTCATCCACCGTTCGTGCATAACTCCGCTGCGCTGTCGTTGTTGGCTCGTGCATCTTACCTCTATTGTGCTTTGCTGTTGCTTACCATTTTTCATTCTTTGCGTCTGCATCGTGACTCCATTTCTGCACTACACGAGCACAATTGTGCTGCATTTCTACTCGGTTTTATGCTGGTTCTTTGTCAGCCATCCCAGACTCGCAGCTAGCTGTTGTGCTTTTGTTCCATTCAAGTTTTTTTTTTCCTAAATTTTATTGCTTGTCTTTTATGTAGTTTGAAAATTTAGACAGTTCGTAAATTGCAGTGCTTTGATTATGGTTTAACTTCAATGTTCATGGTTGTTATTTAGGGATAACATAAAAAATTAACAGTTAAGAACAACTTATAGTTGATAACTAAATTAGGGACATAGTGTTTATTTAGGAACAATCTTGGTAATTTTATTATTTGATATTCTTGATTTAGGTACCAAATGTTTAAGAATGTTGCTTAATGAAAATGATAAATGAAGATTTTGACGAAGACGATGAAGATGTTATTGATGTAATGGAAGATAAAGATATTGGAGGATTTTAATTTAATTTTATTAGAAGTTTAGAACTTTTAGTTGTGTACGTTGTATATTGTACTAATTGTATAAATATAATTGTAAAGGATTTGAACTTGTGTTCTAAAATACTTGTTATAATGTATGCTACTATTTTAGTTTAGTAGTTTATTATGTGCTTTAAAATTGATACGAATTTACGAGTTAACTCACGAGTCGAGTCTAGGTTAGCTCCACGAGTTTACTTAGATTCTCGAGTTTGACAACCTTGCAAATAGAGAATTTTTATGCTGATGTGACGCTTTTTACATTGAGTTTGGAAATTTATTTGCTTAGGTATCATCATTATAAATTTTTAAAATTTATTTTGTCAATAACAATAGTCAGGTACAAAAATATCAGCGTTTGAATATTTCGAGTACTGATTTGGTCATTACCTTTTTAATTTTTAAATATACTTTTTTAAGTGGTTAGATATTTAATTTTTAATGTTGTTGAATTAATTTAAAAAATTTATTTATAAATTATTTACTTTTTAAATTTTTAAATTATGGTTATATTTTATTCTTATTATAATAATATTACTCTTTTATTTAAAGAAAAAAGCTAATAAAATATAATTTAACAAGAGTCATTATCACATGTAAGGCTTATTTGCTAAAATTAGTGTTCACCTATGGACAACTTTTACCTTATTTTGTCCAGAGTTAAGATTTGCAATGGTCTCAAGGTTCTAATGTTAAACAAAACGGAAATCCAAAGTCATCAACAACAAATATTGTGTTCAGAGAGGTTTTTAATAATATTTAGGTAAGAAAAATAGTATTTTTATTTTAATAACGTGTTATGATTTACACTTTTGTATAAATATTTACTGTAGATATAACTAATTTATCAATAACTCTACTTTTAGACTTGAAATGAAATGTGTAATAAGAAACATAACATCATATGCCAATTGCTTTTTTATTGAGATTAGTAAAATATTAGGTTTTCGATAAATTTTTTGATGAGTTTGGAAAACTCTAAATTAATATTTGTGATGACTAAATATTATTAATATGATAAATTGCAAAATTATTTTTGTTCATGTGTTAATTAAAATTTTTGCTATGCAAATTTTGATATTGGGCCGAACAGCAAGCCCAATGAGAATCATATGTTCAGTCTTGATGCAAAAAAAGAGAAATATACATTTTATGAATGGCTGAAATTTTTACTCCAAAGTTGGGCCAATTTTAATCATTACTATTAGCCCAAATTAATTTTTGCAAGCTTGCTTGATCCGAAAATAAAATAGAAAAAAAGCAAGGATTGCTTCCAACGGATCCCACTTTCAATTTGTGATAGATTTCAAATTCAATTAACTTGAATTAGCTTGCTGTCACAGCCCAAAATGAGCCATGACTGGCGCTCAGAAAAAAGAGTTCCCTAGCAAGCCTAACAGATTCGAATATAAGATAAATAAAAATGTTACAAATAATTTTTGATAAATTAAACTTTCTAGAATGAATAATTACATAATTGAACAAAAATAAAATAAATAAATATAGATGGATCCTGCCTGTGACATATGGAGCAGATGACGCCTAAGAACTCAACAAGGAATAGAACCCATTACAGATCATTACTCTTGAATAGAAAGGCTCACATAATCAAATACTTTTTCTTGAAAAATATTTTTTTTAAAAAAAGGGGTGAGTTTTTGCAACTCAGTGACTAGACAGTACATCTATAATTCACATGAGACCATCTAAACATTATTATGAAAATAATTTTAGTTAGAAAATAATAATTTATATGAATAAGTGAATCAATAAGAGAGTTCTCATACAGAAATCAAATCAAATAGTCCACACTTGGGCGGCTCCACCTCTAAGGTTAGCCCTTTCCTCTAGCATGTCCGTACGGAATAACAGATCCAACGTGTGGCCTACACGTTAGGCTAGCAACGCCCCTGCTAGCTGAGGTCCGAGCCAGATGCATCTAGGTTAACGTCATAACCGCCGTTAACTACGGTTTTCTAATACGAGCCTCCCAAACCAATTCAAAACATATAATTTCAAATACAACCAATCTTTGATCTTTCAAATATATACAGTATCAAATCAAATCAAATAATACTCTCTTATCAAAAATCATTTTCAATCATATGAAATGTCAAATATACTTTACAAATTCATAGTATACGAGTGAGTATTCACAATACTTTAATGTTTCAAAAATACATCTTCAATAAAATCGAATATTCTAAAATAATACAAAACTTCATCAAACATGTATATAGTCTCATGTGCAGATTAAAAATTCGAATTTCACAAAAAATAATACATAGTTCTAATAAATCCATTATTAAAATCAAATTCAAATCCTTTGGTAATAACTTGCAAGTATAGTCATAAATTCAAGTAGTATATATCAAAATAATTATAAATGTAAAGACAAATAATTATAAATGTAAAGCCTACTCACAACTTGGTCCTGAAGGACCGAAAAGACCAAATCCGGAGTGCCAAATTAAAAGATGAGGATGGTTGGAATAGGATAGATTGAAAGAACACAGTGATGGCAACAACTCAGACTAATCCCGCAGCAACATTGCAATAATCACAGCTATAGCGGCTGAAACAGAACAGAACGGAAACAAGGTAGAATAAATGGAATAGTAGCAGAGCAAAAGTGAAAACGAGACAAGTTAAAGGAAATGACCTAGAACAGAATAAAGGCACTTCAACAGTAATGGCAACATAAGCTCCGGTAGGATGCTTAAACCGGAAGCAGAGGCAACTTTACCAGCAGCCGCGTGCAACTTGACGGTGACCTCCTTCCCTAGCAACGACAACAGCAGCGACAACATGCACCACCGGTACCCCTTTTCCCGGTGATAAGCTCTGCCACGTTCTCATTTCCCCTTCGCAAAGTCCCTCTCTCTCTCTCTCTCTCTCTCCGGCCTCCTCGGTGGCATAGTGGTTTGATGACGGCAAAGCTAGCTTCAACGGTGGCGGCTAGGCTCCGGCAGTGACGGCGACGAAACCTCCCTCCTCTTTCGTCACGGCTCTCTCTTCCCCGTGCGTTCTCTTCTCTCTCCTCGGGCTCCCCTCAGCCACGGCGACAGTCTTCCTCGCGCAGCCACCATGACGACAGCAACAACAGTGTGGCCCTAACCGGCGTCGTCCTCCTTCCCCCTCTTCTTCCTTTCTTCTCCCCCTCCGTTTCCCCTCTCTGTTTTCCCTTCTTTCCTTCTCAGTTGTGTGTGTTAGAAGAGGTTTGATATGGACAAAAATTAGGGTTAGGGTTGGGAAGAAGGAATAAGGGTAATTTAGGAATTTTGATAAAATTAGAGGGTACGGTAGTAAAAAAAACTTGGGACATTACACTTGCATTGAAAACATGAAAGAGAAAGAGAAAAGTGATTTGATGACTTTAATGATGCTACACGTTACTCAGCAAACAAAGGAAGTAGAAACTTAATTCACTTTCATTCTCTCTCTTAGTTTCATTGAAAATAATTTTAATTTCTCTCTCTTCTCTCTCATCTCTCTTCTTCATTCGGTCACTTCACAGAGAAAGCATGAAAACTTTTGCAAGCTATCAGAGTGATGAAGAAGAAGCTAGAAGCAAGCTAAAGACCATTGTAATGATGGCAAGAAAAAGAAAACAAAAAAGTATGCTGTGGCTGAGATCTTCACCAAAAATGGGTAAGATTTGGTGAAGTAAGCTCATGCTCTCCATACCAAAAATGAAAGAAGATGATCTCGGTCAGAGGAAAAAGATCTCAGAGGCATGACTCGTCTCTGCTTTGTGTTCATTCATCACAGAAGGTAGCTAAGGAGGCTACGTGAAGGACGAAGCAAAAGTGGAGCAGGAGACGAGTTGTCATGCATCAAGAAACATCAAGGGCTAGGAATCCTTCTTGGAGTGCAAGTCAAGATGGAAGGCTCGGATTGGTGAAACTTGGTGTAAAGAAAAAACACAGAGGTAATTGCATGTTAGGTTTTACATTCAGTTTCCTCTCCTCTCTCTCTGGCCGAACCGGTTCTGGTTAGAAGAAGAAGAAGTTTAGCTTGGTTCAACAGTTTCAACTCCCGGTGTGGGGGCGGGTAATTACCCGCCCCGAGCGGGTAGGGGCGGGGTGGGTATCCGCGGGTTCGGGTAGTGTTGCCACCCCTAGCCAGGGCTTGAAGTAAGGATAAAAGAGTGTAAAGCACAGAGTTCTCATAACTACCCAAGCTAACAGAAGTTCTTCTCCTTCAATGTTATTCATTTTGTATTTTTCTGTTTAATTTTGTCTGAGGTTTGTAAGAGAAAGCCATAGAGCGAAAAAAGGCAGAGAGTGCAAAATTTAAAAAAAAAAAGTCATAGATGTCCTTAGAGGTCCTTTGTACATCTGTGTTGTGTATCATGATTCTGTGGGAATCCCCTTGCAAGTTGGGTAAGCACTTAGCAGTTGAAAGCTTGGCAGTGACCAAGTCAAGTTCAGTATTGGGAATTAGATTCTGGACTTGTCCCGGATAAGAAGGGTAGTTCTTAAGGAGAATTGGTATTTGTAATCAAAGATGATTATAGTAAAATTCCATCATTGTTGTGATGGAGACTGGATGTAGGCTGCACTGCACTTAGTAGCTGAACCAGGATATATCTTGGTGTAATTCTCTCTATCTTCTACTCCATTTCTGTTTCTGCTGCATAGGAGACAAAATTGAAAATTATCTCCTAACTAGTCACGAGACAAAACGAAAAAGTCTCTTGACTAGGCACGAGACAAAAACTAGAAATTTCTCCTCAAGTGTTATAAAGGACAGCAAGAGTTACTAAGTGAAAAAGGGGCTAAGATTCAACCCCATCTTCTCTTAGCCACTGACAAACCATCATTTTTATTAGCCTTTTAATATAAAATTTAGTGTAAAATTGATATACTATTATTATAGTTATATACATTCTTATTTTTTTATGTCTCTTTTCTTATGATTCAAGAATATTAAAAATTTTAAACTGTTCTATTTATATTTTACTTTGAATAAAGATAAAATAACATATTCAGTACGTTTATTATATAATAATGATAATAGTATTATATTAAACTCAAATAATTTATAATTATAAAATATTATTTTTAATTTATTATATTAGATTAAAATATAAATTTGTATATCACACGTGTTTAACACTAATACAAAATAAACTGAATAAAGTGTCATTTTTTCGATTTTTTAATTTTTACTGTTGTAATTATTTTTGATATATATCTTTGATACATTTTATTTAAAAAGTATTCAGATATATCTTGTGTATCTAGTTATGTATAAAAAAAAAAGTGATGGTAACTATATAATAGGAAATCGATTGAAGGAAATAATGTACAAATATTTAGAAACGTAATATTCTTATCATATCCTTGGATAAACCTGCAACAATTAGGAAATAAAATAACTAAATAAGTCATTTTTTAGTCAAGATTAATAATTTATATTGAAAATGTTAAAATCTTAGTAGCACCAATAACAAAATAAAAATATTTGATAACAAAAAATAGTTAAACATAATTAAAATTTATTATATTTAATATTTATTAAGTCAAGTACTAATTAATTTTTTATGTACATATATCATAATTATTTGACAAAATAAATTTTTATCCTTTATGTTTAACATATTAAAAAAAATTAATAAAATGCAAAAATTATTTATTTAATCAATAAATTGGTCAGCGTTATCTTAATTGAAAATTACAAAAATATAAATTAACTTGATAACTTTTGTACAAAATTATAATTTAAATAATTTTAAAGATAAGATAAGATATTATTAAGATTGAATAAATTTTCGGTTTATATTGGATAAGATATTATTAACTTGATAACTAAATAAGTCATTTAAATTTAAACATCCCCCTTCTCTCTCTCCCCCTTAAACTCAAAACCGCCACTCTCTTCGCGCCATCTCCCTCTTCTTTCAATCTTCGGTGACTGAAATCTGCTTTCCAGGTTCGGTTCTAAGTTCTAACAATCTAGCGGTTATTATCATTGTTAATTAACTAATACTGCCATTAAATTAGTTGTGATTATGTATCGTTTTCTAGCAATGAATATATTGAACTCGTTGATCAGGATACAGTATACAATTGCTTAGTGCTTAACAGAAATTTTACTAATTCTAATATTTATTGGCACTTCTGCAAATAAGGAAAGGTTTCTTTTAAATAATCTTAAAATATTGGACAGACGGACAGAGAACGTAGCTTTAAAGTTTAGAGTTTTCAAATTTGACTTTGCTTTAGCTCAAATCCTTAAAGTTTCAATTTTTCAAATATCATGCCTAAATGTGTAGAATGTTAAGAACAATTGTAGGTTGTGGATTACTAGGATTTCTTTTTAATGTTCCCTAGACTCACTATTCGGTAATGAATTCAAAAAGTTTAGCTGATAGGAGCAAAAGCAATACATAAATATAACACATAAGTTATATAAAATTTGATGATTGAAACTTTCTTTTTCTTTGGTTCCTAGTGTGTGGTCAAACTTAATAAACAATGGTCGCAAATAATGTATAGCACTATATACTTATAGTAAAATTACCACATCATTGATCTTATTTGTTCTGTATGTGTTTTTGCATCCAAATTACTAGTGTTTGGGCAGATGGTGGTCAATGATGATTCTTGTGGGTTCTGCTTTGTTAGTTACTGTTGCAAAAACGAAGGGAAAAGAACAAATTTTATAAATTATTTTTTTGATTATCATAATTTGAGATGATTGAGTTATTCTTTTTTTGATATTCTTCTACTTGCTTTGAAGGACACAATAATGATTGAAAAAATGGACCAGATATCCAGTTTACCAGAAATCATACTTCATGACATTCTCTCAAGACTGCCAAAGCAAGATGCTATCAATACTAGTCTTTTGTCTAAGACATGGAGAGAAATATTCTGTACCTTTCCCATTTTGTCTATTTGTGACCGAGAATCTATTAGCTGGTCTTCCAAGCGGAAGAAAGATCGACAAATTAAGAGATTCCTTGATTATGGCAAGCAAAGATTGCTGAGGTTCAGTGAACAAGGCTTAGCAATCAAAGAATTCACGCTCAAGCTTAGTTTAACCTGCTTTGACCTTCAGCTTATATACCCTGATGTTGATCAGTGGCTTAAGTTAGCCAGTGAATGTGATCTCCAGACCCTAAAGCTTTGCCTGCCTACTTTAAAAAAGGATGATCCGTGCCTATGTTATATCTTGCATCCAGGTGTCATTGAAGCAAGATCACTTAATAAGTTAGTGCTGAAGGGGAGAATCAGATTTGACAAAGAATTCCTGAATCCTTCAGTCAAGTTTTCCTCACTCTGTGTATTATCCTTGAGCTATGTCCTTTTTGATGATGAAGGTGCTATCGAGCATGTTATTTCTCATTCTCCTTTAATTGAGCGTATAACCTTGAAGAGGTGTTATGTATACAACCCCCAAGGTGCCGGAGATATGCAAATTTCTCTTATGAAATCAGTAAGCATGCATGGTCTACAAAATCTCAAGGGAGTTGATATTCAGGGAGTACAAAATGTTTATATTGATGCTCCAAATATTGAGAAACTATATTATGTTGCTGACAGTTATGGGCCCCCCAAGATGAATTTTGATAGTTGTGGAAATTTGAGAGCTTTGACCTTAATGAATATGAACATTAAATTTACTTTTACAGCCACATGGTTTCTTCATCTGTCTTCCAAATTTCCTTTCCTTGAGAGTTTGGAATTGGTTGACTGCTGCATGTTTAAGAACATTAAGATCTCAAGTTCTCAACTCAAGGCTTTGGTGTTATGTTGCTCTACCATGGAGAAGATTGAAATTGACACTCCAAATCTATTATCATTTCGATACTATTATACTGGTGATAACTTACCTTCCATATCTTTTCTAAGCTGTTCTAATCGACTGGAAGTAAATGTTCGGCTCAATATGATTCAACCACGTCTTTACCAGTTGATGAAATTTGTCAAACAATTTAAATACTCACAAAAGTTCTCATCACTCTCCCTCTCCATCCATCCCTGCTTCCCTTCTGATAGTTTTTATGATGATGAATACTATGTAAGTATAAATTGGTACTTATATTCTGTTAGTTTACCTATTTTCTTAATATGGTTGTTATATGCCTTGGATTATGCAGTATTGGGAAGACCCATATTCATGGCCTGTGGCAAGCATCAAACACTTGGTCATACGCTCTGTTCGGAAAGTTAAATCTAAGTATTTGCTTCTTGTGGATCGCTTGTTCTATAGTTTGTGCCGGAAACTATTTCCTTGATTGCACCAAAGCATTCATTGAGGTACAACATTGTCTCCAAAGTTTCTATTTTATTTCCTCCCTGTGCTTTTCATCAATTCAAAGTGTTATCTATGGAGCTTCCAACTCTTATTTGTTATTTGTTTAAACAACAACAGTTTTTCTACTGGATGCTAATGGAAACCAAAATGGCAAAGGGCAAGTTTTGCTCCTATTGTTATCCCAAGTCTAAGTGTTGGTTGCATGGCTTGTAGGATGTCAAGGTCACAAGCTCAGTCAAGAATAATGTGAATGTTGTTGATTTTGTTCATCTCTAACAAGAAAATAGAGATAGAATTAAAGGAAATGATAAATATGTATTGAAGTTGTTTTTACATGATACAAGAGTTACGTTATTTATAGAGAGATATTACCAATTAACTTCATAAATATTCATTTACTAATTACGAACTCTCAACTACTTATCATTACTTTAATAGTCTCAAATCTCTCTTAGGTGGATTGTCAAGCTCTGATAATGTAAATATTAGTTTTAGATTAAAGTAGTAATTATCTTTTTGTTAGTTAGTAACTCATTTACATTGCTTTAAATGTTTTATCTTCCATAGAGGAGGAAGTTTTGAATGTGTGAAGGTTTCTATAATAACAAACTTAATTTTGTTTTTAAATATAATTTTTCTTTTCTTATTTTTTGCTATTATGAGCTTACTACTTGATATTCATACAGAGAGCATTAAAAAACATTTGCCCAATGGAGAAAAGAATCATTTCTCATGAGTTTTAAGTTCTCTTGTATGAGTAAAAAGTTATGAACGGCTTGCTGCATTCATACTCATAATAATAAATGTAAAATTTACTATGTTCATCATTTTCACTTCTAACTCGGAAAGTGAGACTGAAAATATATGGAATAATACAACAGGATGAGGAAGATTGGAATCATTTGTAAAGATCATTGGGGAAGGTGGCGGATAAAAGGGATTATGGGATAAATAAACATGAAAGATAATCCCTATCAAATTCTTTAGTACAATTCATAAAATTAAGCTCCCAAAAAGATTAAACAATGTGTAATAGTGATATGAATTTTGGTGAGTATAGCAATTTACTAATAAACTTGTGAGACAAATAATAGAATACAGATAATAACATGTGTTAATATACTCTTTTGGGGCACATTGTCTTCATAAAGAAAGGTTATAAACTCAACCAAAGTAGCATCAGTCCCCTCTCATATTGGCAATCCACCCAGAAAGCGTTTATGAAACTCAAAAGACTCTTCTGGTTTATATTCTAAAATGGGTAAATAGTCAATTTCGTTCTTTAAATTAGTTCTTAAACAATTTTTTTAGTCAAATTTATCCTTAAAAAAATTTTAAATTAATCGTGTTAGTCTTTATGTTATTTTTTTTGTACGGTGCCAAAATTTGTTAATGTGGCACACTAAATGATATTACAAACACACACATAGGGTCTTAATTGACTATTAGCATGATAAGTTTATGAAATTAGATCAGATTAAAACCAAATTGAGGGAAGAACTTGAGGCATTAAAATCTCTCAATTTGGAGTTTATTTTATCTAATTTCATAAACTTATCATGTTAGTCGCCAATTAGGACTACTAGGTGTGTGTTGTAGTGTTACTTAAGGTGTCACATTAACAAATTTTATCACTACAAAGACTAAAATAATTAATTTAAAATCTTTGAATGATAAATTTGATTAAAAAAATCTAATTTAAAAAATAAGTGATCTTTCCAAAACCAATTTAACTATTTGGTCATTCTAAAACTGTATGTCCGGTTCCATGTGCCAATGTAATCAATTAATATAAAAATTTAAAGGATCCAAATGTAATTTAATATACAATAAAGTGTCATTTTTCTAATTTTTTAATGTTGTATTTTTTTTATATATCATTGGATACATTGTATTTAAAAAGTATCCAGATATATGTGTGTCACTTTTTATTTTTAATATGGAAGTAAAAGTGGTGTTGGACTTGGATATGGGAAATACAGGTGTTTTACAGCCATGTGGTGTCAGTAGAACAGAATTTGGACCATGCGAGTTTTCTATTAGTAAACGAACAGTCCGAATTGCGTTTGATATTCTATTTCATAAAAAAATTGACAACAACAAACAACTAGGAGGTCCGTTTTCTAGCTTCCGAAATTCATATTTGCCCAACCACAAGTCGGACCATGCGATTTTTTAAGCAAAATTTTAAAATCAAACAACTCGCATGGTCCGATTTGTGTACTCTGAATTTTTTTAAATTTTTTAACACAAATCGGACCTCCGATTTGTGTACTCTGAATTTTTTTCAACTTTTTAAATACAAATCAGAGGGTCCGATTTGTGTACTCTTACAATTTTAAAAAAATAAAAAATTACCATGTTAAAGTATATCACTCGTTTTGTTTCTATATCAAAATTTTTTAGCATGTGTGTATCTAGTTATGTATAAAAAAAAAAAAAGTGATGGT
>NC_029793.2:10423223-10428173 GCF_000816755.2 Arachis ipaensis | reverse complement strand
CAGTAAATCTATTGACAGATTCTTGTCCAATTAGGAAATGAAATAAGTCCAATCTAGTCAAGATTGATAATTTATGTTGAAAATAATAAAATATTGAAATCTTAATGGGACTCATATCAAAAAATGTGCCTAGCCAAATTTAGGGGTTTACACATATAGGATCGAATTGAATATAGTTTATAATTTTATTTGATTCACATTGTACTTATAGGATCGGACACACGATATCTATATTTTTTATGTCGGATCAGAATTATATTTATGGATCGAATATCGAGTATATCTATATAATTAAAAAAAACTGTTTTAAGGTCTTTTTTTATTGTTTTTACAAAAAAATGTCCAAAAACATCTATTTTTTCTCCACTTTAAATTTATTTATTCCTAAAATATTATCAATAAAAGTTCTCTTAAATAACAAAAAAATTAATAATAATACAAAATCTAAATTTAATTATTCTAAGTTGAAATACAACATAAAAAATAAAAAACAAGATATCATAAAATATGCTACTTATATGAGATGTGCTGATATGCGGATCAAATTTGCGGATATCACTGTCAAATTCGCTATCCGATGACTCTGCGGACAATGGCGGATTTATAAGGGGTCTAAGGTATTACACATTAAAAAAAATTTACATGTTAGTAACTTAATATGTATAAATTATAATGTGTATTATAATATATTAGTAGCAATTAACAAATAGGTTTAAAAAAATAAAAACATATAAAAAATATAAATTTGTATTAATGTAAAAAAGTAACAACTATTAAAAAAATTTTTATTTTGACTCTTTCTATGACAATAGTAATAATTGAATAGACTTTTTAAACAATAAAAATTATTAAAATAAGACTTTAAAACAAGATAAAAGATGTATTTTTAGCAGATTATATGATTATATATGTTAAAAAAAATGCTTTAAAATTTATTTCAGATGATAAATTGATAATTTTAGTTATATAAAATATCGCAGAACCAATTTAAAAATACCAAAATCCTAAAGTATGTAGTTGAATGTTAATTTCTATATAATATAATTATTAATTTTGACCTATATACTATAAATTATATTTTATTAATTTTTTGTTATGTTATATTTTAATTTATTTTGTATTTAATTTAGCCTTCTTCTTATAAAATTTTTAGATTTGTTATTATCTGCAAATCAGATAATATTCATAAAATTCGAATTAAATGTAAATAATTATCATAAATATACAGATATTATCCAATCTATTTGCACCTCTAACCATGCTATTCAGCCTTAATAGTTGGAAGTATGTACCTGCAACTTGACCATTTGATGACCAAGGCCTCCATTCGTCTGCTTCATTCCCAATAAATCGAACAAAACCCCTCAGTGCTTTTATTAAGTTTTAAAAATACTTTTTTAAAAGAAAAATGCAAATACAATACATGATATTTTTTGGTCGAATACAATACGAGGATGTTTATATTTTTTAGAGTAAAGTATTGTTTTTGTCTTTCAACATTTGGGATAAGTTTTAAAGTTGTCTCTAACGTTTTAATCGTCTTATTTAAGTTCCTAACGTTTTAAAATTGACTCAATGTTGTCCTACCATTAAGGAATTCGTTAACAGAATTGACGGGCGGAAGAAGATTGAGACGATGTTGAAACGTTAGGAACTTAAATAGGACGAAAACGTTAGGACAAAAACGATACATAGAAATAAATTTTAATTTTATCCTTCAATAATATCAATTTTTTACTATACATAATATTCAATTATTTTTTAATCACATCTAAGTAAATTATAATTAATCACGTTATTTTCATTCTAAATAAATTAATTTTTTTTATAATTTTACTCTTAAAGTAATGTAATTTTTTTATAAATAAATAACTTTTACACTTTCATTCTAAATAATGTAATTTTACGTTCATTACTTAATCACATTACTTATATTTTTTTATAATTTTACACTTTCATTCTAAATAAATTAATTTTTTTATAATTTTACTCTTAAAGTAATGTAATTTTTTTATAAATAAATAACTTTTACACTTTCATTCTAAATAATGTAATTTTACGTTCATTACTTAATCACATTACTTATATTTTTTTATAATTTTACACTTTCATTCTAATCATATTACATTATTTATTTAGAATGAAAGTAATGTGATTAAGTGTAATTTACTTAGATGTGATTAAAAAATAATTGAATACTATGTACAGTAAAAAATTGATACTATTAAAAGAAAAAATTAAAATTTATTTTTATGTATCGTTTTTGTCCCTAACGTTTTCGTTCTATTTAAGTCCCTAACGTTTTAAAAACATCTCATTTTTATCCCGCCATCAATTCTGTTAACGGATCCCTAACGGCAGGACAACATTGAGTCAATTTTGAAACGTTAGGAACTTAAATAGGACGATTAAAATATTAAGGACAACTTTAGGACTTACCCCAAACGTTAAGGATAAAACGATACTTTACTCTGCTTTTTAAAAGTATAAGGCCCAGTTTGGGTAACTAACTTAATTAAGCTCCTTTTGATAAAATAACTTAAACAATAAATGACTCTGTTAAAAGTAACTTATAAATAAGTTATTTTGTGTTTGGATTTTTAACTCTAAAAGTGCTTATTTTAAAGAAATATAATGAAAAGTAGAAGTATTATGAGAGAAGTCATTTTTTTTAACTTCTCTATAAGCTCCAAAATAGCTTCTTAGAAAGTTGTAATTTGGCTTTGAAAATTGCACCTGACATTAATACTACTACTTTTCATAAGTCAAAAGTTAAAAAAAGTTACTTCTAGAGTTTCCCAAACGGGCCCTTTATCAAACTATAACTCTGACTTTAAGCTTCTTCAGATATTATTTTGACTATAAAAAGAAATTAGTTGAAATTTTTTTTATTTATGATTTAGAATTTTAATAATTGGATAATAATAAGAATTTTATATGCTTTAAGTTGAATAATTAAATTTTTAACTTTATTTTATGATTATAAAAGAAATTAATTTTTATTACCTCTAATTTATAAATTAGAGTATTTATTTAAAAATAAATTTTAAGTTGATAATCAAATAGTATTTTTATAGATATTATTATTGGATTAAAATTTGATTTTCAATTACTCTATTATCCTAATTTTATTAAAATTATTAAATTATCCAAATTTCTTTATTTTATATAAAAAAAAAGGATTGTACGTTTTGTTTTTCCTCTTAACTGGATTCACGTAACAAAAAAAATAATATATAGATTCTAAGTTTCGAACTAATAATGTTATTTGCTCATAAACTATATTCAAATCCCAACAATACATACATATACGTTGTTAAATGACCATTGTAACCATAAAGATATTAGAGTAAAAGACAAATAGGTCCCTAACTTTTTAAGACGCGGACATTTTCGTCCTTCAAGCTTTTCGATCCCCCACATTTTAAAATGGCGGACAATTATACCCCTTCGTCCGTTTTGGGCCAAAAACGACAATAGAGCCAGCTGACATGGAGGGGTAGAGAATGACGTGTCCGTTACACTTGCTGAAGTAGATTGAGACGAATTTTTAGTGGACAAATTCGTCCCTTAAGTGCAAAACGACGTCGTAAACATGAGTGAGCCCTATTTCATCAAAATGCCATGCCCGCTGCTTGTGCGATCGTCCATGGCGAGTGAGGGGGGTTCTTCATGCACAAGACCTGGAAACACTTTGGGAGGTGTGGCTTATGCTAAGCCCCTTAGTCGCCATAGTCTCTGTCGTCGCTACGCCATCTCAGTCGCCGCTCGCTTTTCCTCTCTATCTCTCTTTGTGCCTCTCTGGTTCGCTTCTTTCTTCCTCTTAACTTGTCGTAGGTGTTTTCTTTTTGGTTATGGTTTCTCTTGATCTTATCGTAGTGTTCACGGGGATGATAAATTGATGCGTTTGGTCAATGTATTTTTTCTTTACATGACTGTCTTTAACATGCTTGATGAAATGCCCCAATAACAAGTAGATTCTTTCTGTCGTGTGTTTTGGTCCTTTGCTACTAAATTGTACCATTAGTTGAAAGATGTATTTACTTATTCTCTCTCGGTTGTTCATGGTGATTATTGTGTGATTTTCTAGTCTTGATTTTTTTTATACTTTCTTCTATTGCTTATGTAATGTAACTTTTATGATTCTTAGTTGCTTGATTTTATTTTCATAAAATGATTTTGTACTCTATTTTTAATTTGAACTCTTAAATATAAATTTGAAATGAATACATGGATCCATTCTTACGTGTTTTAGTATTTATGAATGTTCAACTTGGTTGTTTCTTAGAAATTCGGAGTTTGTACCTTAGGTTTGTTCCTTCATCCTTTAGAGTTGAGTGGCATGATCTGTTCTATTTTCCTCTTGGATGGTCAAAGGCACTTTTTGCAATGATTCAACTCACTTATTCAGTTCTTGGTGGCTTGCATTGATTATTGTATAGACTTTTCTTTTGTTATATGAGTGGGTGAATTAATAAGAGTAATGTTTTATTATGAGGTTGAAAAAAGAGGATTCAGAATTGGGATTAGATCCTAAATTGTATGTTCACATTTAACTTGTGAATAATTATTTCTGTGCTAATTTCAGCAATAAGGGAAGAATAATTATTTTGCACTTAAGGAACGAATTTGTCCACTAAAAATTCGTCCCAATCCACTTCAACAAGTGTAACGGACACGTCATTCTCTACCCTTCTATGTCAGCTGGCTCCGTTGTCTTTTTTGGCCCAAAACAGACGGAGGGGTATAATTGTCCACCGTTTTAAAATGTGAGGGATCGAAATGTATTTTCCAATTTTGAGGGACGAAAATGTCCACGTTTTAAAAGGTCAGGGACCTATTTGTCTTTTACTCAAGATATTATTATCATAGCTCAAAAAAAGCAAAGGCCAGTAACCTAATCTCCACCTGCCTCACCGCCAAACCCCCCAACCCTATTCCCCACTCAAC
>NC_029793.2:10401902-10423187 GCF_000816755.2 Arachis ipaensis | reverse complement strand
CTCGCCAGCCTCGCCAGCCAGCCCTGCCACTGCGCCAGCTCCTCACCGCCGTGCTGCATCACCGTCTGTGGGGAGTCGCCGCCGCTGCTGACGGAGAAGGGAAGAGATCCGAGAAGAAGAGAGAGCACTGACGGGAGAGGAAGACTGCGTAGCTTGCCACCGCCTCACCACGGCCGCCGTTCCTGCGCCGTCGTGTCGTGAGCAGAGAGAAAGAGAGGAGATCCGAGAGAAGGAGAGGAAGAGAAGCTGCGCCACCTCCTCGCGCTAGTCACCGTCACTGTCGGTAATGAAGCTCGTCGCCAATCCGTAATGAAGCCCGTCGCCAATCCGTGCTTCTGTCTCTGTCAGAACCGTACGCCGCCGCTGGAAGGACCTTCATCGCTGTTGTTGACGCAAATGAGAGAGAAGGAAGACCGAGGAAGGAAGGGGCTGTTCCCTTGCCGAGCCACAGCCACCGCCGTCAAAGCTCTTGTCGCCGTCGTCACTGTCGGGCCACCACCGGAGGAGGTCTGTGCTGCTGGAGCTCAACGGAAGCCGCTTGAGGTTGCTGTCACTCCTCCTGGTTCTGTTTGAATCGTGTCATCGCATCTCTAGATGTCGGGAACGGAGTCATGGCCGCCAGGATCACCGCTTGAGTCGCTGCTTTTCAGTCACTGTTTCTTTTTAGTTGCGGTAAGCGTTTTCATTCTTGAAATCCCTTTTGTCATTATTCTGTTATCTTAGCTGAGGTTTTACGACGTTATTTGTTATATGATTGAGTTTCGGTTATTATATACTGTGATTAGAGTTGCTGTGGTTGCTGCAGAAGTGGGTTGGAGTTGAGGTTGCGGCTGCCGAGGTTACAAGCCGAGAAGAAGGAGTTTTGACGCGCTATATAACTTTTGAGTTTCGACGAGTTGAGGTAGGGATTTTCTTAAAATTTATTTTATCTTATAGAGTTGTTATAAATAGATATTAATGTGAGAAACATATGTCTGTGATTATGATTGTCTTATAAATGTGATTGTTTGCTAGACTGAATGACTGATTGCTTGATTGTTTGAGTAGTGTGTGATTCTTGAAAAGAAATTAGTTTGAAAAGTTATTTAGTTGATTATTATGAAAAGTGGATTTTCTTGGTTTTGAAGTTATTTTGATAATGTAAATGATAAATGAGGCTTTGGAAATAATTTGAGATATGAAAATGAATCAATTTTGGAAGCGGTTTAATTTTGAAAAAGATTTATTATTGGAAATGGTTGGATTTGGAAATAATTTGATATTAGAACTGGTTGAATTTTAGAAAATGATTGAGATTTGGAAATGGTTGAGAAAGGGTTTGAGGAATGTTTGGATGAGACTCGAAAAGGGTGGCAGAGTCCGAGTTTTAGAGGAGATGTTGTCGAAATTTTATAAAATTAGAAGTTTCGTTTGAAGTAATTATTTAAAAAGATTTGGTTTTAAACATTATGTGTTTTAAGATTGATTTATTTAGCAAAGAAAGAATTATGTTTTGAATTGGGATTATTGATGAACGAAATGGAAAGAAGGATGATGAGGATTGACTTTGAAATATGATTTTTGAATGAATTTGGAAATGAGATATGGATTGACGAATGATGATGATATTGAAAATGACTTAGATATTAATGAATGTTGAATGAATTATTCATATGGCTTATAAATTTGAATTATTTGAGACACGAGTTTCCTTGGGTAGACGCAGTGGCTTGCCACTACTTGCTCCAGGTTGAGACTCGATACTTTGTTGACCTTACGACGTAAGGATGACCGAGCACTTATAAATTACCGGGAATAATACCCCCATTGAGCGATTTGGACTGGGCACTTATAAATTCCCGGGAATGGTACACGCATTGAGCGATTTGATATATATATGAGAAAAAGCTATGCATAGACTCATAGGAATGTGCGTCGGGGGACAGTCCAAGGGTTTAGCAAACCGGACTTGTCGGGTTGGCTGTATAACCGACAGATGAACTCATTAGCCATAGGACAGGCATGCGTCATATGCATTTGTATGCTTTGCTTGGGTTTGAATTTGTTTTGGTTTGCCTAATTGTTAAACTGTTATTAACTGCTACTTGAACTATTTGCTGTAACTACTACCTAATCTGTGCTTTCTTTGTCTGTTTTGCCCGTGTTTGTCCTGGTGTGCTACTTTTGAGAATGAGCTTTGGTGCTGAATTGATGATTGTGTTGATTGATTGCGTGGTTGGTTTCTGATTAAGATTTTCTTATAAGAAAAGAAAGATTTTGGATTTCTGGATATTTAAATATTGATTTTCGAAAAGGGTTTTTGGATGCCTAGTTGTTGGTTTTTTTTTAAAAAGATTCAAAGGACAAACAATAATCACTGAGCTTAAAAATAGATTTCTCTCTAAATATCTTATTATGAAAATTTTAAAACACTGTGGTGGGACCGTGTGATTAGGTTCTCACCCCTACAGCTTTATCTTTTCAGGAGACGAATGACGAGGCTTATGAAGGATTTTATTGCGTTTTGTTTATTCGATGTTATTGTTCTAGTTGTTAGTTACTTTTTCCCTCGCCTTTATCTTTACGAGTTTTTATAAGAGGGATAGAAATTTGATTATCTAATGCTTGTAAAATTATTAATATCCTTGTAAGTATTGATATTTGTATGAATGTATGTTATCTTTTAAAAGTATTTTGGGCGGTAATACGATTTAAGTTTTAAACAGGCTCATATTTTAGTATTAAATATTATAAGAGTGGTCGTAATACCCGAGCGATCAGAGTGGCGCAGCTGGAAGCGTGACATTTTGATAGTTAGGGTGTTACACATTCCGACTTCCATCAAGCCACTCCACACCAGCTCAACACCATAACGGCCAACCGTTCATTTGGAACATGGGGCGTCGACCTCGTCGGCCCCTTCCCCACGGCACTCGGACAACTCCGATACCTTATCGTCGCCATCGAATAGTACACCAAATGGATCGAGGCCGAACCTTTGGCTTCCATCACAGCAACCCAATGTCGAAGGTTTTTTTGGAGACACATAATAACCCGGTTCGGGATCCCCGAGGTCGTCATCTCAGATAACGAAACTCAATTCACTGACAAAAAGTTTAGAAAATTCTTGGAAGGACTGCATGTATCCCACCGTTTCAGTTTGGTGGAACACCCCAAACAAATGGCCAGGTGGAGTCAGCGAACAAGATAATTGTCAAGAGACTCAAGAAACGGCTAGATGAAGCCAAAGGACTCTGGGCCGACGAGCTCGGATCAATTATCTGGTCATATAGGACCACTCCCCAGACCTCCACAGGAGAAACTCCATTCTGTTTAACATACGGCATGGAGGCCATCATCCCAGTAGAGATCGGAGACCCCAGCCTAAGAAGAACGGTCGGGGGCAACGACGAGGACGCAGAACGGTACCTCACGGGCGAAGTCAGGAACATAGCCCATCTATGAGAACTGGCTCTAAAACAAAAAACAGGATAAAATACAACGACGGCGTAATCCGAAGAGACTTCTCACTCGACATCCTCGTCCTACGAAGAAACGATATTGGAGCTCCCACTCCCGGGGAAGGGAAGCTCACCCCAACTGGGAGGGCTTATACCAGGTCAAGGGAGTGATCGACAAGGGAGCCTACAAACTTGAGCGTCTCGACGGGACCGAGGTACCGAGAACATAGAATGCCACCAACCTGCGACAGTACTACACTTAAGATAGACTTTTGAAGTTTTAAGTTACCCTTCGCTCGATATTTTAAATAAAGTTTATTTTACCTCCTCCTCTCTATTTCGGAAAACGATAAACCCCTTCCAAAAACGACAAGGAGCGAACGGCCACCACCGGGGACTGATCACCCCCGGGGCCCAAAAACGGATATCCACACAACACGGTTAAACGGCCTAACGATGGCCTACCCCTCCCAAGCATTATGAGTCACACAAAACGACTCAAGAATAAACGACTTGGTCATAATACAAACCTTTAATTAGCAAGATAAATGGCCCGAACGGCCTAAGACACAAATTCGTTAAAGTACCTAAGTCACAAAACACGGCCAAACAGCCAGACACCAGCAAAAAGTCACAAAACACGGCCAAACAGCCAAAACACCAACAAAAAACTACAAGTTCTCAGATCGGTACGAATACAACCAAAAGATACATTAAAAGCCTACTAAAGGTCGACGATCTGGCCATCTTGGACGGTCTTATACGCCCCCATCATGGACACATCGGCTTCCGGCGCAAGAACCCGAGCCTAAGCCCTCATCGTCTCCTCGGTAGCCGAGATAGCCTCCTTTACATCAGCCAACAGCTCCGCCTTCTCCTTCCTCAGCCCCTCAGCCTCGGCCTTCAAGGCGGCCGCCTCAACATTCAAAGTACCCACCTTGGCAAGGAGTACGGCAGCCTGAGACTCGGCATCAGAGGCCCTCTTTCGTTCACCCCCTCAACTGAGACAAAAGTGAGGTCTCAACTTTGGATAAGCGCAGCAACTCGTCACCCGCATCCTCAGAGGCCTTCACTGCCTTCTCCCTTGCCGTCTCCGACACCTCGAGCTGCTCCTTCATCTTGGCCACCTCGGCATGGGACTGACGCAGTTTCTTGTCCAAGAGACCCACCTGGGCCATCACGGGCTTAGCCTTTCGAACAATAACAGCAGAGCGGAGGAGGGCACGATATACCGACTTCGCCTGAAAGGCCACATCGCACTCACTAAAAAATTCTTCAGTGTCGGGCATCAGGTATTGGTCAATGAAGGCCGGAGCATCGAAACTCCGGTCCATCACGGAAGGTACAACACCCTCCTCCTCCTCCTCCAAAGTCTCGCCACTAACCTCCTCCTACCTCCTCCACTTCCGGGAAGCCTCAACAGCCGAGACAACAACAACTTCTTCCTCCCCAGCCGAAACCATTGGGACCGAAGTAACATGACCGCCACCCCCAACCGCAGCCGAGGCCAACTCCTGGGAAACATCCCGGGAATCCCCAGCAGGACGGGATGAAGGGGTGGAAGGAGAAGCCGCTGACGAATCCTCCCGATCCATAGCAGCCTTCAACCTCGCTAAAGTCGTCAAACCGCCAGCCATCTCAACTGAAAAAAGGAAAAAGAAACATGGAAGTGTCCAACTCGGCAGCCAAAAAAAAAAAATACACACCAACAAAAGTCCGGCAAGCGACCGGGTCCCCCCATCAAAAACCAGAGGACACCAGTGATGTCCCGATCCTCCGGGGACAAGAACTCTTGAGTAAACCGCGTCAGAATCGACGGCCCCCGCGCTGAAGTTCCAGTACGTCGGGAACCGACGCTCCTCTTCCAACGTCAACCAGAAGGGATGATGCCCCCTAGCAGGACGCACCTTGAAATACCCCCCCTTGAAGCCATGGAAGGAATCCTCATATAAACTGAAAACACAATGATGAGGCTGGGCCTTAAATGACATATACCCCCTTCTTATACTTTCCCTCTTTGGTAGCAAGGTGCATAAGAAAAGAAAAAGGAAAACATTTATTGAAGCGGGGAGCTCCAGGCACTCGCACACAAGCTCGAAAGTTCGTATCGCCGCCCAACTATTCGGATGCAGCTGAGACAGCGCCACAGAGCATCGGCTTAACAACTGCTAAACAAAAGGCAAAAAAGGAAGCCGCACGTCAAGCCGAGTAAACATTGCCTGATACACCCACATCCAGTCCGGAATGGTCGGCGAGTCAAGGTTGGTATAGCAAACCCTCTCGTTGACCCCGGGGAGGGCGAGCTCGTACTGGCGCTCAACGTCACCACCCCCACAAACAGCCCCCTGATCACGGAGCCGCTGAAGGTACGCTCCATCATCTACAGCGGCCTTCCCCAAACATCACTAGTCACCCAAGAATAAAGGGAGGGAACACCCCCGGCCGGGATCACCAGAGCACCCACACCATCAGTCCTCCGCCGAGACATACCTAAAACAGAGATGAGCACCACCATCAGCCCAACCACGCGGCAAAAAATGGCGAAGAAAACAGAAACAACGCTACTACCTACCACAAACTACACCTAACACAGTGGTGCTCATCCCCCCAAAGATAAAACCCACCACCCTATCCGAAGTAATACACCAAAAAGTAACAAACAAAAATAAACAGAAACACAAGAAGCAAGCAACACAGATTACAAGGGTAAAGGAAAAAGAGCACCAACCTGATGAATTGAGCGTGAATTCGGAAAGCGCTAAAACAAGAAGTAAGAGCACAAAAGCAACGAACAAAAGACACAGAAAGCACCAGAATGAGGAAGAAGAAAGAAGGTTCACAGGACAAACAAAAACAAAAAGAACTAAGAAATGAAACGAACGAGGGAAGGAAGGAAAAAACCAAAACGGTTTCGAATGGAAAAAGGACAAAAATACCCCAAAAAATAAACAAAGCACGAAGGGGGTAAAAATAGAAAGCAGCCCAAGCGTCCCCTCACAATAAATGCTCTCTCTAAAAGCGCAACTGACAGCACGCCTCAAAAAACGAAACGGGCGCAGGAATACGAAAAGTTTACATCAACCAACGACACGAACTCCAAAGGTGATGAACCTTAGCTAAACCCCAAACTTGGTCCCAAAGCGCCAACCCCCCGCGTGAGCAGGCCCATCGACCGAAATCCTCGTACCGAAAAACTGAGAAAAACCACGAACGGCAGAAACCATATCCTCCAACGACGGAGACCAACCTCGCTCGCTCTCCCGCTGCAGGGGTAACTGTTACAGATTCGGTCCACGAATTCCACACCTGGAACGATCTCTGAACCCGGTTATCCGGGTCTGAACCGCATCGCCCTTCTTAAAGGCCCGGAACCGGCCCACTAGAGAGCTCCTAACCAACAATCAAATTCAAATACCTCCCTTATCTTAACCAGATAAGATAAGATAAGATAATTACTATCACCTATATAAAGGGGAGTCCCAAGCCCCTTAGTTATGTCATTCACTCCACATACCATATACTTCTCAGATCCATTCTGACTTGAGCGTCGGAGTATCTTTGTAGGTACCACCCACCATCGCTCCAGCCAGACGATCCGACATCCGCCTCGACCCGCAAGTTTCCGATCCATCTCTCAACCCGTACCGGAGCGTTCCAGTTCAGTGTTCAAAGAGGTTTTTAATAATATTTAGGTAAGAAAAATAGTAATTTTGTTTTAATAACATGTTATGATTTACACTTTTGTATAAATATTTACTGTAGATATAACTAATTTATCAATAACTCTACTTTTAGACTTGAAATGAAATGTGTAATAGGGAGCATAACATCATATGCCAATTGCTTTTCTAATGAGATTAGTAAAATACTAGGTTTTCGATAAATTTTTATTAGTCTTTTGATATAAAGTTTAATGTAAAATTGATATACTACTATTACAGTTATATACATTCTTTTTTTTTATGTCTCTTTTCTTATGATTCAAGAATATTAAAGACTTTAAACTGTTCTATTTGTATTTTACTTTGAATAAAGATTAAACAGCATATTCAGTACATTTATTATATAATAATAATAATAATAATAATATTATACTAAACTTATTTATATATCACACGAGTTTAACACTAATATATAATAAAGTGTCATTTTTTCAGTTTTTTAATTTTACTGTTGTAATTATTTTTTTATATATCTTCGATACATTTTATTTAAAAAGTATCCAGATATATCTTGTGTATCTAGTTATGTATAAAAAAAAGTGATGGCAACTATATAATAGGAAATCGATTGAAGGAAATAATGTACAAATATTTAGAAACGTAATATTCTTGTCATATCCTTGGATCCTGCAACAATTAGGAAATAAAATAACTAAATAAGTCATATTTTAGTCAAGATTAATAATTTATGTTGAAAATGTTGAAATCTTAGTAGCACCAATATTGGATTTGGAAAATAAAAGCATGACTGTTGGAGAGTAGATCATTAAAGCACAATATTAGTTTTTACTTTTAAGGTTGACATTTTCTTTACGATGTCAAGGAATTCATTGTTATCCATTTGTTACGATGGTGAAATAGTGTATGACGAAGAAGGTTCTATAGCTTTTAGATCCGGACAACCGATATTCACTTATATGACACCAGAGCTTTACAGTTTAACAGCTTTGAAGAATTTGATATTGCATTCTGTTGGGCAGCAAGAGGAAAAAAGGGTGAAAAAGATTTACTATAGATATCCGACCGAAGTAGATGGCAGTTTGTTTTATAAAAGGTATGTTACACTCGTATTGTCTCTGTTACTATTATTTTATGAGATAACGGTTGTGAGAAATATGTTTGTTGTGTTGAATTAGGTACCGTTTGCGCGAGGACGAGGACGTACGGCTCATACGGTCATGGCACAACCGATGGACAAATGTTCATCCGTTGGAATTATTCGTGTATCTCGTTGAGGTGGGTGGCCGAGGATCATCTGCAGATACTGTCGATAATAGTCCGTTGAGTGGAGCTGTTAGACGAACTATCAGAAGAACTATGGTGGACCTAAATATGCCACCTGAGGGGAGTCAGGAGGGATCTAATGTTGAAGCTTGTAATGTTGACTTGATGGACAATGGGGTTTAAAGTCATGATGGTTCTGCTATTAGAGATCTGATGATGGATTAATATAAAGTTAACCCCGATGACGTAGACGATGCCGATGAAGAACCAGTTGAAATTCCCGATGATGGTGATGAGGAAGAAGAGATGAACTACTACAGTGACACTCAGATCGCTCTTACACAGTCGCCATCTCTCGATCATATGACCGGCCGGATCATTTCACGAGGTTGAATCTCGATGCAATGACTTCGGATTGGTCGTTTTCCCAGGGAGGCCCTGAAAAGGATCCAAACAATGAGTTTAAGATTGGACAACAATTTAAAGACAAGGAAGAAGTGATATTGGTAGTTAAGCAGTACAGCATTAGGAGGGCTATGGATTACAAAATAGTAGAGAGTGACCAGTTGAGGTACAATGCACAATGTATCCCGTTCGGCACCGTTGTAATTGGAGTATACTCATATCATATCGCTGGAAGCAAGAAAAGTGGGAGGTTAGGAGATACAAGGAGACTCATTCTTGCATGCAAACTTCGATGGGACAAGACCATAGTAAGTTGGATTCGAAGGTGATTGCGCAATACATCCTCACGATGGAGAGCCTCCTCACCACCCTGCCTTCTGCGCCCAGCACCGCGCCTACCTCTCCCCCTGGCTCTCCCCCGCCCCCTACCTCTCTCACCTCCTACTGCTGGCCTCATCTCTAGAAGGTGACCGTCATCCGGCTGATGCAGATCTAGAGCAAGTGGATGGTGCGTGGGCAGATCCTTTGGCACAACTCCAGCCGCCATTAGGTGCTGGTCACCTAGGCTAAATAACTGTGTGCGCCCACTGAAGGTACCAAGTCATGTATGCGAGCGACGGACGCATGTCTATATGATGGTGTATAGGCAGATGATGGTGGACCCGAGCATCCCACAACTCATGCCAGCGATCAAGAAGCTGTGGGAACCACTCTCCACGGCCAAACCGACCATCCAACCTGTGCATGTCGTCTATGTTCAGTGGCCTGGTCGGAATGTGCTGCAGGCCATCGAATTGACGTACGACTCGGTCCACCTGATGCCACTCGACGATAGCAAAGCAAAGCAGCGGACATACAACCGCCGATGACGCCTCCGCCTCAGCTATCGCAGGTGGAACTATACCAATCAGCTGTGGGTCAGCATACGGCGTCCACTCAACCTGTTCGCAAAACAAATATAAATGACGACATTCAAATTTTAAATAAAACACTAATTAAAAGTACATTAAACTTAACTACGTAAAACTTGAATATTCTGCACTTACATTCAACGTCCCAATCCCGTTCAAGGTACATCTGTAATGCCTAAGCCTGCTCTTGCCCGTGGCATTGTCCGGTCAGTACTGAACCCACCTACAATGCCAACCACAATATTATTTTATCCCTCAATATAATTAACTTAGTAATAATAACATAAAAGATTATTATAAGTATCTATAATACCTCTCTAGTAGGGAAAATCGACGAGTATCAAAGCCGTCAGGCCGTATCAGCGGAATGCGGTGATAAGCCCAGGACAACAGCAAGCTGACGCACCCTCCCAAATTGCACTGGCCATGTTTCGTGGCCCAACACATCTGGCGATACAGCCATGCCAGGACCGCTGAACCCCACAATAACCGACCACACCTCTCAAGGTCCTCCAGTAGTGGGAGCCACCTGATGTGCACCTGAGAGTCAGAGGCATCCGGGAACATGATACCCCCTATCAGCTGCATGATGTACCCTCTCGTGTACCTCATCAGGCGCTCCTCTGTAGCGTCCTACTCCAACTCTCCACAAACTGTGTTCTAGAACCACGTGAGCTTCACCGTCCACTTCGTCTGTGACTAACGGTCATCTGGGCCCAGAACAACCCCGAGTAGCTGCTCACATATCTCCTCAATCATGCGTCCCTGATGGTGCTGCTCCCACCCACCGATGCACCCACTCACAGGATCACTGTCAATCCTAAGCCCCAGCTGATAGGCTACGTACTGCAGGGTGATAGTCATCTCTCCGCACGGTAGGTGAAACGTGTGGGACTCAGGTCTCCACCTCTCTATCAAAGCCAAAGCAAGCGGCTAATCGTGCTCGAACTCGACCATATAGGCCACATACTCAAACCCAACTCGTCTGAGATATGGCTTAATCTGCTCCGGTGGCTGTGCCATCAAATTTCGCCTAGTGCACAATACCCGAGGGGCCTACCAAACGGAAACAAAAAACACAAAAAACGGAAAAGGTTAACACATAAAATTAGAGTTTCACTGCTAATTAATTATAACAAAAAAAAAAGTTTAAAAAGTGTACTACTTTATCAAGCCTGCCAGCAATGTGCTCAGCGTGATCCAGTCTATACATCTCACTCTCGTAACCCAACAGCTGCTCCTCCATCTAAATACAATCCAGTAAAATAAAATCATAAACACTAAACTCACCTTTTATGTTAACAAAATTATTAAATAAAAAAATATTTAATTATTTGACTCGGCTTATAAATTTAATAATTCTTATTCTTTCCCAACTAACTGAATTCTAAATTTTTCAAATCAAAATTTTTCTCATCCAACTTAACTTGATTAATTCTTCTGCTAATTACCTTCTGAGTCACAACTTAAACTAATTATTCTAACTAAACTAACTAACAATTTATTTTGCTATACTAATTACCAAGTTATAGACAATAAACAACAGCTATACTTAAAAATAATTACATAACAAAGTTTAACTAACATAAAGAATAATTAACAGTAAATCTAACTAACATGTCATCAGTAACTCTGTAACTCTAACTAACAAACAACCTATAACTACTAAATTATTTTAACTAACATGTCAACAGTTTCGTTAACTAAGCTAAAAAAACTAACTCTAAGTAAGCAAAAAATTTAACTGTAATTAAACTATTATTTACTGACCTGAAACTAAGAATGTCGTCTGCAATGAACTTTACGTGCGTCCAAAAGACAGGATAAAAGAGGAAGATAGTGAATTTTTAAGAGAGATTGTACAAGAATAGGACAAACACAAATGGTCCCACTACGTTTATATAATATGCCGAACTCTACATAGAGTTCGCCGGGGGTGCGGCGAACTCTATATAAATTATGATAACTCATTGGCTGCAAAAATATAAATTAACTTGATAACTTACTAAATTATAATTTAAATCATTTTTAAGATAAGATAAGATATTATTAAGATTGAATAAATTTTCGGTTTATATTGTATTAAATAATAGGGATCATATTTAAATTTAATCACCCCTTTCTCATTTGCGCGTTTATGTATCTCTCTTAAACTCAAACCCCACTCTCTTCGCGCCATCTCCCTCTTCTTTCAATCTTCGGTGACTGAAATCTGCGTTCCAGGTTCGGTTCTAAGTTCTAACACTCTAGCGGTTATTATCATTGTTAATTAACTAATACTGCCATTAAATTAGCTGTGATTAGGTATCGTTTTCTAGCACTGAATATACTGAACTCATTGATCAGTATACAATTGCTTAGTGCTTAACAGTAATTTTACTAATTCTAATCTTTATTGGCACTTCTGCAAATAACGAAAGGTTTCTTTTAAATAATCTTAAAATATTGGACAGAGAACGTAGCTTTAAAGTTTAGAGTTTTCAAATTTGACTTTGCTTTAGCTCAAATCCTTAAAGTTTCAATTTTTCAAATATCATGCCTAAATGTGTAGAATGTTAAGAACAATTGTAGGTTGTGGATTACTAGGATTTCTTTTTAATGATCCCTAGACTCACTATTCGGTAATGAATTCAAAAAGTTTAGCTGATAGGAGCAAAAGCAATACATAAATATAACACATAAGTTATATAAAATTTGATGATTGAAACTTTCTTTTTCTTTGGTTCCTAGTGTGTGGTCAAACTTAATAAACAATGGACGCAAATAATGTATAGCACTATATACTTATAGTAAAATTGCCACATCATTGATCTTATTTGTTCTGTATGTGTTTTTGCATCCAAATTACTAGTGTTTGGATCGATGGTGGTCAAAGATGATTCTTGTGGGTTCTGCTTTGTTAATTACTGTTGCGCGAAGGGAAAAGAACAAATTTTAGAAATTATTTTTTTGATTATCATAATTTGAGATGATTGAGTTATTCTTTTTTTGATATTCTTCTACTTGCTTTGAAGGACACAATAATGATTGAAAAAATGGACCAGATATCCAGTTTACCAGAAATCATACTTCATGACATTCTCTCAAGACTGCCAAAGCAAGATGCTATCAAGACTAGTGTTTTGTCTAAGACATGGAGAGAAATATTCTGTACCTTTCCCATTTTGTCTATTTGTGACCGAGAATCTATTAGCAGGTCTTCCAAGCGGAAGAAAGATCGACAAATTAAGACATTCCTTGATTATGGCAAGCAAAGATTGCTGAGGTTCAGTGAACAAGGCTTAGCAATCAAAGAATTCAAGCTCAAGCTTAGTTTAACCTGCTAAGAATTCAAGCTCAAGCTTAGTTTATCCTGCTTTGACCTTCAGCTTATATACCCTGATGTTGATCAGTGGCTTAAGTTAGCTAGTGAATGTGATGTCCAGACCCTAAAGCTTTGCCTGCCTACTTTAAAAGAGGATGATCCGTGCCTATGTTATATCTTGCATCCAGGTGTCATTGAAGCAAGATCACTTAATAAGTTAGTGCTGAAGGGGAGAATCAGATTTGACAAAGAATTCCTGAATCCTTCAGTCAAGTTTTCCTCACTCCGTGTATTATCCTTGAGCTATGTCCTTTTTGATGACGAAGGTGCTATCGAGCATGTTATTTCTCATTGTCCTTTAATTGAGCATATAACCTCGAAGTGGTGTTATGTATACAACCCCCAAGGTGCCGGAGATATGCAAATTTCTCTTATGAAATCAGTAAGCATGCATGGTCTACAAAAGCTCAAAAAAATAATTTACTTAATCAATAAATTGACCAGCGTTATCTTAATTGAAAATTGATTAAAATTGCAAGAATATAAATTAACTTGTTAACTTTCATATAAGATCATAATTTAAACAATTTTTTAGTTAAAATAAGATAAGATATTATTAAGATTGAATAAATTTTCTGTTTATATTGTATTAAATAATAGGGATCATATTTAAATTTAAACACCCCTCTCTCTCTCTGTTAAACTCAAAACCCCCCACTCTTTTCGCGCCATCTCCCTCTTCTTTCAATCTTCGGTGACTGAAATCTGCTTTCCAGGTTGGGTTCTAAGTTCTGACACTCTAGCGGTTATTATCCTTGTTAATTAACTAATACTGCCATTAAATTAGTTGTGATTATGTATCGTTTTCTAGCACTGAATATATTGAACTCATTGATCAGTGTTAGCGCTTAACAGAAATTTTACTAATTCTAATATTTATTGGCACTTCTGCAAATAAGGAAAGGTTTCTTTTAAACAATCTTAAATATTGGACAGAGAACGTAGCAAAAGAGTTTAGAGTTTTCAAAATTTCAAATCTTTAAAGTTTCAATTTTTCAAATATCATGCCTAAATCTGTAGAATGTTAAGAACAATTGTAGTTTGTGGATTACTAGGATTTCTTTTTAATGTTCCCTAGACTCACTATTCGGTAAATGAATTCAAAAAGTTTAGAGCAAAAGCAAATAATGTATAGCACTATATACTTATAGTAAAATTACCACATCATTGATCTTATTTGTTCTGTATGTGTTTTTGCATCCAAATTACTAGTGTTTGGGCAGATGGTGGTCAATGATGATTCTTGTGGGTTCTGCTTTGTTAGTTACTGTTGCAAAAACGAAGGGAAAAGAACAAATTTTATAAATTATTTTTTTGATTATCATAATTTGAGATGATTGAGTTATTCTTTTTTTGATATTCTTCTACTTGCTTTGAAGGACACAATAATGGATGAAAAAATGGACCATATATCCGGCTTACCAGAAACCTTACTTCATGACATTCTCTCAAGACTGCCAAAGAAAGATGCTATCAAGACTAGTGTTTTGTCTAAGACATGGAGAGAAATATTATATACCTTTCCAATTTTGTCGATTTGTGACCGAGAATCTATTAGGAGGTCTTCCAAGAGGAAGAAAGATCAACAAATTAAGACATTCCTTGATTATGGCAAGCAAAGATTGCTGAGGTTCAGTGAACAAGGCTTAGCAATCAAAGAATTCAAGCTCAAGCTTAGTTTAACCTGCTATGACCTTCAGCTTATATACCCTGATGTTGATCAGTGGCTTAAGTTAGCCAGTGAATGTGATCTCCAGACCCTAAAGCTTTGCCTGCCTACTTTAAAAGAGGATGATCCGTGCCTATGTTATATCTTGCATCCAGGTGTCATTGAAGCAAGATCACTTAATAAGTTAGTGCTGAAGGGGAGAATCAGATTTGACAAAGAATTCCTGAATCCTTCAGTCAAGTTTTCCTCACTCCGTGTATTATCCTTGAGCTATGTCCTTTTTGATGACGAAGGTGCTATCGAGCATGTTATTTCTCATTGTCCTTTAATTGAGCACATAACCTTGAAGTGGTGTTATGTATACAACCCCCAAGGTGCCCGAGATAAGCAAATTTCTCTTATGAAATCAGTAAGCATGCATGGTCTACAAAAGCTCAAGGGAGTTGATATTCAGGGAGTACAAAATGTTTATATTGATGCTCCAAATATTGAGAAAATATATTATGATGCTGACAGTGATGAGCCCTGCAAGATGAATTTTGATAGTTGTAGAAATTTGAGAGCTTTGACCTTAATGAATGTGAAGAATGAATTTAGTTTTACTTTTACAGCCACATGGTTTCTTCATCTGTCTTCCAAATTTCCTTTCCTTGAGAGTTTGGAATTGGTTGACTGCTCCGTGTTTGAGAACATTAAGATCTCAAGTTCTCAACTCAAGGCTTTGGTGTTATGTGATTGCTCTACTATGGAGAAGCTTGAAATTGACACTCCAAATCTATTATCATTTCGATACTATTATGCTGGTGACGACTTACCTTCCATATCTTTTCTAAGCTGTTCTAGTCAACTGGAAGTAAATGTTCGGCTCAATATGATTCATCCACGTCTTTACCAGTTGAAGAAATTTGTCAAACAATTTAAAAACCCACAAAAGTTCTCATCACTCTCCCTCTCCATCCATCCTTGCATCCCTTCTGATGAGAGTTTTTATGATGATGAATATTATGTAAGTATAAATTGCTACTTATATTCTGTTAGTTTACCTATTTTCTTAATATGGTTTTTATATGCCTTGGATTATGCAGTATTGGGAAGATCCATATTCATTGCCACCTACATTGTCTGTGCCAAGCATCAAACACTTGGTCATACGCTCTATTCGGGAAGTTAAATCTAAGTATTCGCTTCTTGTGAATCGCTTGTTCTATAGTTTGTGCCAGAAACTATTTCATTGATTGCACCAAAGCATTCATTGAGGTACAACATTGTCTCCAAAGTTTCTATTTTATTTCCTCCCTGTGCTTTTCATCAATTCAAAGTGTTATCTATGGAGCTTCCAACTCTTATTTGTTATTTGTTTAAACAACAACAGTTTTTCTACTGGATGCTAATGGAAACCAAAAAGGCAAAGGGCAAGTTTTGCTCCTATTGTTATCCCAAGTCTAAGTGTTGGTTGCATGGCTTGTAGGATGTCAAGGTCACAAGCTCAGTCAAGATTGATGTGAATGTTGTTGATTTTGTTCATCTCTAACAAGAAAATAGAGATAGAATTAAAGGAAATGATAAATACGTATCGAAGTTGTTGTTTTTACATGATACAAGAGTTATGCTATTTATAGAGAGATATTACTAACTAACTTCATAAATATTCATCTATTAACTACGAACTCTCAACTACTTATCATTACTTTAATAGTCTCAAATCTCTCTTAGGTGGATTGTCAAGTTCTGATAATGCAAATATTAGTTTTAGATTAAAGTAGTAATTATCTTTTTGTTAGTTAGTAACTCATTTACATTGCTTTCTTTAATGTTTTATCTTCCATAGAGAAGGAAGTTTTGAATGTGTGAAGGTTTCTATAATCACAAACTCAATTTTGTTTTTAAATATAATTTTTCTTTTCTTACTTTTTGCTATTATGTGCTTACTTACTTGATATTCATACAGAGAGCATTAAAAAGCATTTGCCCAATGGAGAAAATAATAATTTCTCGAGTTTTAAGTTCTCTTGTATGAGTAAAAAGTTATGAACGGCTTGCTGCATTCATACTCATAATAATAAATGTAAAATTTACTATGTTCATCATTTTCACTTCTAACTCGGAAAGTGAGACTAAAAATATATGGAATAATACAACAGGATGAGGAAGATTGGAATCATTTGTAAAGATCATTGGGGAAGGTGGCGGATAAAAGGGATTATGGGATAAATAAACATGAAGGATAATCCCTATCAAATTCTTTAGTACAATTCATAAAATTAAGCTCCCAAAAAGATTAAACAATGTTTAATAGTGATATGAATTTTGGGGAGTATAGCAATTTACTGATAAACTTGTGAGACAAATAATAGAATACAGATAATAACAACATGTGTTAATATACTCTTTTGGGGCACATTGTCTTCATAAATAAAGGTCATAAACTCATAATGATAGTAGCATTAGTCCCTCTCATATTGGCAATCCACCCAGAAAGCGTTTATGAAACTCAAAAACTCTTCTGGTTTATATTCTAGAATTGGTAGATAGTCAATTTTGTTTCTGAAGGATTTCGTTCTTTAAATTAGTTCCTAAACGATTTTTTTAATCAAATTTATTCTCTAAAAGTTTTAAATTAATCGTATTAGTCCTTATGTTATTTTTTGGTTGACGGTGCCAAAATTTGTTAATGTGGCACGCTAAATGATATTACAAACACACACATAGGGTCTTAATTGACTATTAGCATGATAAATTTGTGAAATTAGATCAGATTAAAATCAAATTGAAGGAAGAACTTGAGGTATTGGAATATCTCAATTTGGAGTTTATTTTATCTAATTTCATAAACTTATCATGTTAGTCGCCCAATTAGGACTACTAGGTGTGTATTGTAGTGTTACTTAAATTGTTACATTAACAAATTTTGTCGCTAGAAGGACTAAAATTATTAATTTAAAATATTTGAATGATAAATTTGATTAAAAAAATTTAATTTAAAAAATAAGTGATCTTTTCAAAACTAATTTAACTATTCTAAAACTGTATGTCTGGCTCCATGTGCCAATGTAATCAATTAATATAAAAATTTAAAGGATTCAAATGTAATTTAATATACAATAAAGTGTCATTTTTCCGGTTTTTTACTGTTGTAATTATTTTTTGATATATCATTTGATACATTGTATTTAAAAAGTATCCAGATATATGTGTATCTAGTTATGTATAAAAAAAAATGATGGTGACTATATAACAGGAATCGATTGAGAGATTCTTGTCATATGCTTGGATAAACCTGCAATCAATTAGAAAATGAAATAAGTCCAATCTAGTCAAGATTGATAATTTATGTTGAAAATAATAAAATATTGAAATCTTACTTGGACCAATACCAAAAAATGTGCCTAGCCATGCTTAAGAGTACACACAGATCGAATCGAATATAGTCTATAATTTTATTTGATTCGTACTGTATTTATCGAATTAAATACGATATCTGTTCATACTTGTAGATCAAATATCGGGTATATCCGTATAATTCAGAAAAAATTGTTTTAAAGTCTTTTTTAAATATTTTTACAAAAATATATCTCCAAAAAATTCATTTTTTTACCTGTTTAAATTTATTTACTCCTAAAATATTATTAATAAAAGTTCTCTTGAATAACAAAAAAATTAATAATAACACAAGATCTAAATTTAATTATTCTAAATTAAAATATAACATAAAAAATAAAAAACAAAATTTCAAAAACTATGCTACTTATATGAGACGTGCGAATATGCGAATCGAATTCGCAGATATCACTGTTAAATCCGTTATCCGATACTACTATAGTACAAATCGGATATAATCTAATTCGATAGCTCTGTAAATTAGATAATATCCACAAAATTCGAATTAGATACAAATAATTACAACAAATATTCAGATATTATTCGATTTATGTGCACCCCTAATCATGCTATTAGCCTTTCATAAATAATAATACTTGGATACTTAAAGAAGAACATGTTACAAAATTTCAAGCAAGTTCCTTCCATCTAACTGATTTAAAAATTTGAGATTAACGAAGATTAGATGGAAGTATGTACCTGCAACTTGACCATTCGATGACCAAGGCCTCCATTCGTCTACTTCATTCCCAATAAATCGAACAAAACCCCTCAGCGCTTTTATTAAGTTTAAAAAAAAATTTTTTTTTTTAAAAATGCAAATACAATACATGATATTTTTTTAGAAAATTATATGGTACAGATCTAAATCTGTACAGATTTAAAGATTTGTTTACTTAAACCACACTTTCTAAAGCCACACTTTTCACTTAAAATCGTAGCTCTTCACAAAGAAAAACGTCACCTGATGGAAAAAAGTAAATTAGAAGATTTAAGAGAAGAAATAATTAAGTTATCAAAATTAATAGATCAAAAATTAATGATTTTAACTAATGTTAATTCAAATCAGGTGAAGAAAAAATTTCAGAAAACAAAACAATTGCTGAAATTATTAAAAAATCCACCCAAGATAAAAAATATTATGTAATTTATAATGGCCCCATGAAAGGAGTATATGATGCCTGGAAAAAAGTAGCACCATTCACACACCAGTCAAAGATAATTCATAAAGGAGGGTTCCTAACACTGGAAGAGGCAAAGAAATCCTTCAAGGAATATGAAGCTCTCCATCCAGAGCAAACCCTAAAAAGAGCAGATAAAGCTCCAATTCAAACCCAGAGAACATGGATAATAAGAAACATTCATACAAGGGCTGAAATCAAGGAAAAGAAAAGGGTCTGTAGATCTAATCTCAGAGAAACCCTTAACATAGTCCTGAATTGGACTGAAGAAAAAAGGGCAATTTTGGAATATTATCCTGGATGTTAAAAATACAAATAACGAATTAGTAAAAGTCCTTGAAATATCTCTGTTCTGTTCTGTGACAAAAGAATTACTGATGACCCAATAGATCAAATAATTGGAATTGTTCATGGAAATTTGGCAAACGTAAATGTTAAATTTAATGCCTATCTTGGATATGCTATACCTTTATCAACTGAAAATCTTGGAAGATCTGTAAATTTGGCTTATAAATTTCATAGAAAGAATCTAATGGAACAAGATGATGAACCATTTTCAATTACATATGCAATAAATTATGCTTTAACAAATAGCCATCATAGTATAATATTTAAAAATAGAGAAAGAATTTATGTCGATGAATTATTCCAGAAAATTGTAAAAACAGAAATACCAAAATATAAAGCTATTGAAAACTCAGTTCTATTACTAAAAGAACCATCAGGAAAATTGGTTTCATCAAATTTTCAAATAAGAGAATCTAAAATTAATAGTCCCTTAAGTTTATCTAAGTTAAAGATTAAAGAAGAAGATTCTGAAATAAAAGAATTAACAAAAAATGTCGAAAAATTAAATGAAACCCTAAATACTAAATTATGACAATAAATAAAGAAGAAATATATGTAACTTATCAAGATAAGAAACAAGAGCTCTTTGAAAGAGAAAATCGTTTGAATTATTTGCAGTTCTCTGAAATAAATCAAAGAGCATTTAAAGCTCTAAAAATAACCTATGACAAGTTAAAAAAAGAAGTTGAAGAGTTAGAAGAATTAATAGAATCTCTAGAAAAAAGTGATGAAGCAATGATAGAATTTGCAGAAATTCTAAAATAAATAATGAAGCATACAAAGATTGAAAGACCAGAAAATAAAATAAAAAGAAAAAGAGCGAAAAAATTAAAAAGTAAAATAAAGGAGTATAAAAAGGAATTAAATAATCTTCAGATCGAAATTGATGACCTTATAATAAAAAGGATAGAAATAAGAATAAATATAAACAAGTTGGAGTTAAACTTAAAAAATTTATAAATGCCTGGAAAACCATATTATGACTTAAAAGAATTAAAGCTGTTGAAAGAAAAAATGGAGAATGAGGTTGAAAAATTAAAAAGATATTTAGAAACAACAGAAAGTGTAGAAATAAAAGAAGTTTTTGAAGATTTGAAAAAATATATTAAAGAAAAAGACAAACAGATAAAAAATTTTATAAACAATAATCCATGCAAAAACGAATATTATAAACTAAAACAAGATTAAAAAAACTATAGAAATGAAATCAGAATTATAAATACTAGTAATAATAAAAATTTTCAACATCTTCAAATCTATACACATTATAAACATAAAAGAGTTAAAAATTGGTATCAGAGTCAAGTTAACGATTAAGGGTAACACTTTCTCTTTAAGCAACACTTTTAGTGATACGCTTTTAAACTAAATAAAAACAAAAATCTGTAAATCTGTACCAAAATGCATCTGTACACTAGATGGACCCTATTTTTTTTTTATCGAATTTTATACTTTTTAAAAGTATAATAAGTTTTCATAGTATTTTATCAAACTAAGCTTAGCTAGTTAACTCTGACTTTACGCTTCTTCAAATATTATTTTGACTATAAAAAGAAATTAGTTGAAACCAATTTTGTTCGTTATAAAATTAAAAATCAAATAAAAGAAACCTGTAATTCATCAAAATGTTCTTTTGAAATATA
>NC_029793.2:10401479-10401896 GCF_000816755.2 Arachis ipaensis | reverse complement strand
ACTAAATAAAAAAAAACAAAACAAATAAAAAAAAGGGGCAATGACCCCTCTAATTTTAATTTTTTAAATGTAAATTATATGTAAATTTCAGTTTAGTCTCCTTAAAATTTTATTTTAGTCATATTTTATTATGTAAATATTTTTAGTCTCCCTCTAATATTTTATCTAGCTCCGCCCCTTGCCATAATATCTGCTACAGTGTTTGCATCTCTCATAATCAAACGAAAGTCAACACGCCAATCCCAATGCATGATATCTCTTATTTTGAGCATCAAGCCATCAATGGATCAATAAACCTAAAACTATTTTAGTGATTAATAACAAAATTAAACGCTTTCATATATATACATACAATATTTTTTAATATACACATAATATTTTTTAAAAAATAATTATATTATATATTAAAATTAGTCA
>NC_029793.2:10400265-10401110 GCF_000816755.2 Arachis ipaensis | reverse complement strand
TTTTTTAAAACATAATAGTATGTATGACTCAATCTAAATAGATTTTGACAAACAAAATTACTATATATGCAATAAAAATCAACTATGTATGTATTTTTGTGTGTATAATATATATTATTTTATGTATTTTTAAGGGCAATTTACGTTTTTAAATTGTTTGAACCCCAATTTTAGGTAAATACATTGTTTCAAAAACGGATACGTAAATACATTGTTTCACTATTTTATATAAACCGCTACTGCCAGTAGCGGTTTACAATTGCACAGAAACCGCTAGTACCAGCCGCGGATTATGTGTATTTTTGGTTGGTCATAAACCGCTGCTGCCAGCAGCGGTTTATGTAGGTTGGTGTGCGTGCTTAAACCGCTGGTGCCTATAGCGGTTTATGTTTAGTATGTGTCAATGGGCTCCCTATATAAACCATGAAAATGTAGAGAGGTAGAGTTTTATTCACAAATGGATGGGGAGGATAGTATTAAAAAAATACAATACTCAAAGTATTAAATTATATAAATCAAGACTATTTTTTTTATTCTCATCTCTTTTACAATTTATAAATAATAAAATAATTTATTTTTAGCCAAAAGTTCACTAAATCATATATTTTTCTCCTTAACAATCACTTCATTCTCTTTTATTTATATCAACCATACAAGAGATACTAGAAGAGTTTGAAACATTGGTTGTGTTCTTTGCTGCTGATTTGCATTTGAGATTTAGCTAAATGAATTTTTTTATTTGTGCAACTTTGTTGTTTTATGCCAAAAAATAAAAACTATTTGTATTTTATAGTTGATTGATTGGATAAATAATAGTGATAGCATCATAATTTTGATGAATAAAA
>NC_029793.2:10384699-10399857 GCF_000816755.2 Arachis ipaensis | reverse complement strand
AACTTAATTATTATTTAATTATTTAATAATTATTTAGGGCAATTTACGTTTTTAAATTGTTTAAACCCCAATTTTATGTAAATACATTGTTTCAAAAACGGATACGTAAATACATTGTTTCACTATTTTATATAAACCGCTACTGCCAGTAGCGGTTTACAATTGCACAGAAACCGCTAGTACCAGTCGCAGATTATGTGTATTTTTGGCTGGTCATAAACCGCTGCTGCCAGCAGCGGTTTATGTAGGTTGGTGTGCGTGCGTAAACCGCTGGTGCCTATAGCGGTTTACGTTTAGTATGTGTCAATAGACTCCCTATATAAACCATGGAGGGGCCAAATGTAGAGAGGTAGAGTTTTATTCACAAATGGATGGGGAGGATAGTATTAAAAAAATACAATACTCAAAGTATTAAATTATATAAATCAAGACTATTTTTTTTATTCTCATCTCTTTTACAATTTATAAATAATAAAATAATTTATTTTTAGCCAAAAGTTCACTAAATTATATATTTTTCTCTTTAACAATCACTTCATTCTCTTTTATTTATATCAACCATACAAGAGATACTAGGAGAGTTTGAAACATGGGTTGTGTTCTTTGCTGCTGATTTGCATTTGAGATTTAGCTAAATGAATTTTTTTATTTGTGCAACTTTGTTGTTTTATGCCAAAAAATAAAAACTATTTGTATTTTATAGTTGATTGATTGGATAAATAATAGTGATAGCATCATAATTTTGATGAATAAAAAAAAATATAAATATGTATGTAATAATTTTTTATTTGTATTTATTATTAAAATGAAACTAAATAGCAAATCAAAGAGGGAGTATTCACAGAGTACTAAAATATATAAACTAAGACTAATTTTTTTTTATCTTCATCCCTTCTAAAATTCATGAATGATAAAATAATTTTTTAGTAAAAAATAGTGAATTTTTTTTATTTGATTTGCTATTTTTAGTGAAAAAATTCACTATTTTTTACTAAAAATAAATTATTTTATCATTAGGATCAAGTAGCTTTAGGATCAAGTAGGAGGAATAGAGTTTCTTTACTAAATAACTCAATTCATTTCATTCTTGGCATTCATTTCAATGCAAGAGTGGTGGTACATCTTGATGAAGCTATAATGATGTATGCATGGATAAATTACAAGCTTGATATCTAACACACTTTATTCCACAAACGTGAAAATTCCCATGACAGAGAAAAGAAGGAAAAACATGATGCTTTGCATGGCCTCTGATCTCCTGTGCAGGTTTTGTTAAGTATAGCGACAAAGAAGTCTGGCAAGCCACAAGGGTTTCGCAGTCTTGATGAACAACTTTCCAAGGAACATTCCAAATACCACTCCGCATCCATATCCCACTGTAACTGACTTCCACCCAAATAATGATTCTGTTGCCTCAGTAAACACTGAAGGTGGTTGTTCTTCATCATTGCCGCATGACTTTGACAAAGGGAATCCACAAAGCATTGGATTATTTTTGTAGGAATCATTTTGGAATGTATTGAACTGTTTTCCCGTTGGTATCATTCCCTCCAATTGATTTTTAGAAAGGTTCAAGACAGATAGAAAATTCAAATTTATCAAAGCCATAGGAATCTCACCTTTCAATTGGTTCCGTGAGAGGTCTAACCATTCCAAACTTGTCAAATTTCCCAAAGTTTGTGGAATGATACCACTGATTTTGTTGTGTGAAAGGTTAAGCCCTTTGAGAGAATTCAATTCTCCAAGAATTTGTGGGATTTTTCCTTCAAATAAGTTATTTGACAAGTCTATGGTTGTGAAGATAGTTAATATCCTTGACATTTCTATCATTTCACCTTTCATAATGATCACAACAGAGTCATTATATGGTACAATGGTCGTACTAGCATTGGTACCCATATACTCCAAACCGCCAGTTTGAGTATTATCATTCCGAGTCATCATTCCTTGAAACTCTTGAAAGTATTGCATTGGCAAAGGGCCACTAAACTTGTTATTAGACACATCAAAAATTCTCAACTTTGGAAATGGGTGCTTCATACTCAAACAAGTAATGGTACCATAAAATTTGTTATTTCGTAAACTGAGTACCTGTAATTCCTGAAGAGCTTCTAGCCTACTGGGAAATACATCTTCTATTAGTCTTAGTTTATATATTTTAGTACTCTGTCAATACTCACTCTTTGATTTGCTATTTAGTCTCATTTTAATAAGAAATACAAATAAAAAATTATTATATGCATATTTATATTTTTTATTTTATTCATCAAAATTATGATGTTATCACTATTATTTATCCAATCAATCAACTATAAAATACAAATAGTTTTTATTTTTTGGCATAAAACAACAAAGTTGCACAAATAAAAAAATTCATTTAGCTAAATCTCAAATGCAAATCAGCAGCAAAGAACACAACCCATGTTTTAAACTCTCCTAGTATCTCTTGTATGGTTGATATAAATAAAAGAGAATAAAGTGATTGTTAAGGAGAAAAATATATGATTTAGTGAACTTTTGGCTAAAAATAAATTATTTTATTATTTATAAATTGTAAAAGAGATGAGAATAAAAAAAATAGTCTTGATTTATATAATTTAATACCTTGAGTATTGTAATTTTTTAATACTATCCTCCTCATCCATTTGTGAATAAAACTCTACCTCTCTACATTTGGCCCCTCCATGGTTTATATAAAGAGCTCATTGACACATACTAAACGTAAACCGCTATAGGCACCAGCGGTTTACGCACGCACACCAACCTACATAAACCGCTGCTGGTAGCAGCGGTTTATGACCAACCAAAAATACACATAATCCGCGGCTGGTACTAGCGGTTTATGACCAACCAAAAATACACATAATCCGCGGCTGGTACTAGCGGTTTCTGTGCACTTGTAAACCGCTACTGGCAGTAGCGGTTTATATAAAATAGTGAAACAATGTATTTATGTACGTTTTTAAAACAATGTATTTACGTAAAATTGGGGTTCAAACAATTTAAAAACGTAAATTGCCCTATTTTTAATATATATTTTATACAAATAATTAATTTTTTATGTACATATACTAAAATTACAAAAATATAAATTAACTTGATAACTTTCGTACAAAATTATGATTTAAATAATTTTTAAGATAAGATAAGATATTATTAAGATTGAATAAATTTTCGGTTTATATTGTATTAAATAATAGGGATCATATTTAAATTTAAACACCCCTCTCTGTCTCTCTGTTAAACTCAAAACCGCCACTCCCTTCGCGCCATCTCCCTCTTCTTTCAATCTTCGGTGACTGAAATCTGCGTTCCAGGTTCGGTTCTAAGTTCTAACAATCTAGCGGTTATTATCATTGTTAATTAACCAATACTGCCATTAAATTAGCTGTGATTATGTATCGTTTTCTGCACGTGTGGAGCTTCTTGTGATTCTAACCCTAATTTGAGTATTCAAAGCTTTAATTTATTCGGCATGGGGAGACAGATTGCTGATTAGTCTCTCTGATACTTCTTTCTAACGCTGAATGTATTGAACTCATTGATCAGTATACGATTGCTTAGTGCTTACTATAGAGAGAGTAGGGACACACAAAATCAACCCAAATGTAAAAATTCTCAACAGAAATTTTACTAATTCCAATATTTATTAGCACTTCTGCATATACTGAAAGGTTTCTTGGCAAATAATCTTCAAATATTGCACAGAGAACATAGAGTTAGAGGTTTTCGACTTTGCTTTAGCTCAAATCCTTAAAATCTCATATTTTTTAAAAATCATGCTTCTTCCTACATCTTCTATTAATGGATTAAACAAAATTAGGTGATGGGAGCATTGCAAAAGCAATACATAAATATAACAAAGAAGTTTTATATATTGTAATGATTGAACTTTGATTCTTTTTGTTCTTACTGTGTGGTCAAACTTAATATATAATGGGCACAAATAATGTATAACATTATATACTTAATACATCCTTCATCTTATTTACTTTTTGCATCCTAATTAGTGGCGTCTCAGCGCATGGTAATCGATGATGATTCTTGTGGGTTTTGCTTTGTTAATTAGTGTTGCAAAAAACAAAGGGGAAAAAATTCATTAACTATTTTCTTTTTCTAAAAGAGTCTCTATATTACAAGGAACATTGTAGTCCTTAAGTCAAATGTCAACACTCAACACTCAGTGATGACCATTTAAGATATCCCCACGTTGTTCTTGTTCGGCTCTGTTTCTTTCATGTCTCACAAAGGCTGAGACACAGATACAAAGACATAAATATTGAGACAGACACACATACACAAAGACGGTTAAAAAATATTGTGTTTGGCAATTATAATGGATAGAGTATACATTATTTTAAAAAGTCTATTTTATCCTTGATATATGAAAAAAATTCATTAACTGCATTTTTATCCTTTTATCTTCTTCCATCAACCTGATTCGTATTTCTAACAAAACTAATTTATAATTCCATTTTCATAATCCAGAGTAAATTCAAACAACAAAACAAAATTTTACATAGATATATATTAGTAGGGTTTGTGTCAAGAAGATTAAAGAAAGCAGAGAAAAAAAAGAAGAGAAATAAAATTATGAATTGCAAAGATGAATGTAAAAATAAAATTATGAATTTTAAAAATAAATGTACTCTACTTCAGTAACTTGTACTCAGCCAATATACTCATGAAATGGATCCTCTCCATTTTTTTAACACTTGGAGAGAATAAAGTGTGATCTCTCATCTTTAATTCTATAAGTGGGACCAAAAATAAATAGGAAAAAGAGAGCAATGAAGGGTGAGATTAAAGAATTTGGATCCTCTAAAGTTTGAATTTTACTTTAGAGAGTAAAGTGTGATCTTCTACCCTTGAATAGTTTCTCTTTCATATTTATTATTGGTCCCACCTATGAAATCAACGGTGAGAGATCACACTTTACTCTCTAAAGTAAAATTCAAACTTTAGAGGATCCAAATCCGAGATTAAACACTTGACAGCATCCAGTTTTTTTTCCATTGGAGAGTTCCACTCTCATAGGAAAGGATGAAGGTGAATAATAACAAAGATGAAGAAGAGAAAAGGGAGCCCTGGAGAAGGAAAGTGCATGGAGAAAAAAGAGAAAAATGAGGCAAGAGTAAAATAGTATAAAAATATAATTTCATTTATGTCTTAAGTCAAAAATGTGTGTCTTACCTTTTTGAAGAGACACAAATTACATGTATTTTATGGATATTTATGTGTAACCGTATTTCTCTTAATTTTGTGTCTTAATAACCAAACACTGAACATGTATATCCATGTCTATGTCTTTGTGTCTTGTCTTGTCTTCAAAAGCAAACCTACCTTTGATAACTTCATCAGTAAAAAACTCTACCTCATGAACCTTATTGATTAACATGAAAAGTGGTATTTTTGACTACCATAATTTGACATGGTTTGAGTTATTTGTTTCTGATATTCTTCTACTTGCTTTGAAGGACACAATAATGGATGAAAAAATGGACCATATATCCGGCTTACCAGAAACCTTACTTCATGACATTCTCTCAAGACTGCCAAAGAAAGATGCTATCAAGACTAGTGTTTTGTCTAAGACATGGAGAGAAACATTGTATACCTTTCCCATTTTGTCTATTTGTGACCGAGGATCTATTAGGAAGTTTTCCAAGCGGAAGGAAGATCAACCAATTAAGGCATTCCTTGATCATGGCAAGCAAAGATTGGTGAGGTTCAGTGACCAAGGCTTAGCAATCAAAGAATTCAAGCTCAAGCTTAGTTTAACCTGCTATGACCTTCAGCTTATATACCCTGATGTTGATCAGTGGCTTAAGTTAGCTAGTGAATGTGATGTCCAGACCCTAAAGCTTTGCCTGCCTACTTTAAAAGAGGATGATCCGTGCCTATGTTATATCTTGCATCCAGGTGTCATTGAAGCAAGATCACTTAATAAGTTAGTGCTTAAGGGGAGAATCAGATTTGACAAAGAATTCCTGAATCCTTCAGTCAAGTTTTCCTCACTCTGTGTATTATCCTTGAGCTATGTCCTTTTTGATGACGAAGGTGCTATCGAGCATGTTATTTCTCATTGTCCTTTAATTGAGCAGATAACCTTGAAGTGGTGTTACGTATACAATCCTTCAAGAACAAAATTTTCCTTTATGAAATCCTTAGGCATACATGGTCTGCAAAAGCTCAAGGGAGTTGATATTCAAGGCGTAGAAGAAGTTTATATTGATGCTCCAAATATTGAGAAAATATATTATGGTGCTGTCAGTGATGAGCCCTCTAAGATAAGTTTTGATAGTTGCAGAAATTTGAGAGCTTTGACCTTGATGAATATGAAGATTGAATTTATTATTACAAACGAGTGGTTTCTTCATCTGTTTTCTAAATTTCCTTTCCTTGAGAGTTTGGAATTGATTGAATGTTTCATGTTTGATATCATTAATATTTCAAGTGGTCAACTCAAGGCTTTGGTGTTGTCTAATTGTTCTACCATGGTGAAGCTAGAAATTGACACTCCAAATCTGTCATCATTTCGGTACTATTTTGCTGGTGACGACTTACCTTCCATATCTTTTCGACAATGTTCTAGTCAACTGCAAGTAAATGTTCATCTCCACATGTTTCCTCCATTTCTTTACCAGTTGGGGAAATTTGTCAAACAATTTAAACCACAAAAATTCTTGACATGGCTCTCGCTCTCTATACGTCCTGATGATGATCATTATCATGTAAGTATAAATAGCTACTTATATTCTGCTCGTTTGCCTATTTTCTTAATATGGTTTTAATATGCCTTGGATTATGCAGGATTGGGAAGAGGAAGATGACCCATATTCATTCCCAGCTACATTCCCTGTGCCAATCATCAAACACTTGGTCATACGGTCTGTTCGGGGAATTCAATCTAATAAGTATGGGCTTCTTGTGAATCGCTTGTTCCATAGTTGGTACCCAGAAACAATTTCATTGAGCTTGAACCCTTCTCATTGCAGTAAAGCATTCATCGAGGTACAACATTATCTCCAAAATTTCTACGTTATTTCCCCCCCTTTACATCTTGCCATCTTGGTGATATTCGTTTTTGCTTTTCATCAGTTCAAAATGTTATCTGTGGTGAGTCTTTATACTTGATGCCAATGAAAACGAAAAAACGGTCTTTATACTTGATGCCAATGGAAATGAAGGAAAAGGGTAAGTCTTGCTCCTACTGTCATCACAAGTCTAAGTGTTGGTTGCATGGCTTCAAGGATGTCAAGGTCACAAGCTCAGTCAAAAATGATGTGAATGTTGTTGATTTTGCTCATCTCAAATCTATTTTAGATAGATTGTCAAGTTCAGATAATAGAAATATTAGTTTTAGATTAAAATAGTAATTTTCCTCTTGTTAGTTAAAACAGGAATAGAAAATAATATTTTGTCCTGATTTTCACTTCTAACTTGAACAAGAAGAATGTGCTAGTTTTTTTTAAATAATTTTTATTTATTTTTTGTTTAGCTCTTATTCAAACATATAAAAGGAAAAGTATCGATCTTCTAAGCATGAAAGGATAATCACTATCAAATTCTTTAGTACAATTCATAAAACTAAGCTCTCAGAAGGATTAAACAATGTGTAATAATGATATGAATTTTGGGGAGTGTAGCTATTTAGTAATAAACATGGGAGATAAATAATAGAATACAGATAATAACCTCTTGTGTTCATATACTTTTTTTGTGGCATATTGTCTTCATAAATAAAGGTCATCAATGTAGCATGAGGCCCTCTCATATTGGCAATCCAGTCAGAAAGCGTTTATAAAATTCCAAGGACTCTTGTGGTTTATATTCAGGAACTGTATGTCCAGCTCCCTGTGCCGATGTAATCAATTAGTATCAAAATCTAAAGGGATCCAAAAGTAATTTAATATACAACAAGTGTGATTCTTTCCAGTTTCTTTTCTCTGCCATTATTACTTTTTGATGTATCATTGGATACATTATATTTGAAAAGTATCTGGATATAACCATGTATGCAGTCATGTATCAAAAATTGGTGACTATATAATAGAAAATTGAAGGGAGTAATGTACAGACCTTTATGGTTAGAAAGGTAAGATTCTTGTCATATCCTTGGATAAACCTGCAACCAATTATGAATTTAGTCAACCGTTAGTCAAGATTGGTAATTTATGAGGAAGAACATTTCCGGAATCCGGAGGATTTATGATGAAAATGTTGCAATCTTAGTAGGGATACCAGAAAGTGTACCTAGCTATGCTTTCATAAATCATAATCTTAGATAATTAAAAGAAGAACATGTTTATCTAGGACTACTTGAGAAGCAGCCACAAAATCTAACAAGTTCCTTCCATCTAACTGATTCAAACATTTGAGGTTAACTAAGATTAGAGGGAAATGTATGTACCCTGCAACTTGACCATTGGTTGACCAAGGCCTCCATTCATCAACGATTTTGTATCCAAGAGATCTTGTCCATGCTTCACTCCCAGTAAATGGAACACACATATCATGATCACCGCTGCCAAAGAACATAAAAGTTCTCTTCTCAACTAACAACTAAAGAGACCCAATTCAATCATAGAATACAGCAACTAAAGCAACAAGTTTGATGGGAAAAAGTTGAGATATATTAACATTTTCTGGTAATTAGTGGTGAATGTCGCGGCACTGTGCTGTGTCTGTAGAAAACTCCTTGAGGAGGGTAGAAATTCCTTACTTGTGAAGCTAGATAGCTTCTCTATTTTGCAAATTGCAATAGGATTACATTCTTTCTCTATATTATTATATTTTCACCATAAAAACAGATTAATACAAGGGATGATTACTCCCTTAACCTTGGTAAATATATATGCTTTTTACAGGGGAACCTTATTCCCCTCCCACCATTTAACCAACCACACAATGAACTGCACCTAAACGATAATAAATAGTAATGATATGTTTTTGCCGAGATAAATGTAGAAATGCTGTTGAGTTGGTAACTCGCCTGTATATAAGTGCTCGATATCCTTTAGAAGTTAGGTTCTCGTGGTATTTGATCATGCTCCCGGCATCATGGTTGAAGAAAATTGCGTCGGTGCACAAAACCCAACTGTTGACCAAACTTTCCTATTTCATCAGAAATATCTCAATTTAGTTCATCCATGTCAACAACCAAAAATACAAGTGTATCATATTGAAACCTCACCTCTGCAGTGTGAATTGCTTTTCTGACCGCTTCATTGTTCAACCATGCAGTTGCGACCCGATCATCCTTAAAATAATATTAGATCTTGGTATTAAGACAATGAAATCAGCTAAATGAATGATCACTATTTTTCTCAAAGTTGATATGATTGAAACAAGAGGTGTGAAGAAAGAAAATACTGTGAACTGTTTCTTTTGACCAGGAAATGTTTTGTTAATTTCTTCTAAATTGAATTATAACAAATGGAGAAGATCCAAACAAAATTTTATGCAGTAACTGTGCCTTGATGTTATTAAGAAATGAACTAGAACATCAAATCCCTTCACACCATGATTTGAACCCAAAGCTTTGGTTTTCTAAGCACCATTATGTGTCAGTAGAGTTAGCATATTGCTTTTAAAACAAAATGTACTCCAATCTAGTTTTAGTTTTTATCTGATCATCAAACTTGAAAGACAAGCATGATTTACATTATGTAACATTTCAAACATCATCGAAGACACTTTTAATAGTGAATTTTATTTTAGCATTTAGCAAATTCTATATTTCAGGACTTTTTAAAATCATTTTGTAATTTAGTTATTAGAATATATTTTTGTGTTATTCGTTCAGAGACTTAAACAAGTAGACATTACTTATTCAACAATCAACCAATGAAAATTGACAGTAAAGCCTAAAGGCAGATAAAGAAGCATACAGTGCATGGAACATTATTGTTGTTGCTCAGTTCTGGCCAAGTTGGTACAATTCCTGCTCTCACAGGCGCTCTTAGGGGCCAAGCACGGCCAAACATTCTTTTCCTCACGGGAAGAGGTCTCTCGGTCTCACCCAACTTCCGGAAGCTAGATGGCAGCCTAATATAGGTTTCTTTATTAAACTCCTCTTCCTCTGTGGCATGATAGCATGGTTCTAGAATGTCATATATGTTTACCCCATCAATTATCTGAAATAGAAAGAATCATCAGCAAGTCCTGAATTCATCTTAGGCTCATTTACTGCGAGTGCTGTGATATATTTAAATTACCTGATCAACTTTTGAAAGCTTGCTTGAGCAATTGTCATTGAGTGGATTATAGAAATTCCCATTGCACTCAGCATTAACCTCCTGTAGCAAGTACCATTGAAAAGACAACAAATCCATATCAATTAAGAATGCATACTTTACAAGGAAATTTCATACTTGACCTCGTTCTAAGATTGAGTATTGAAAAAGAAATAAACTAATTCAAATTAATCATGTCAAGAGAAAATTGAAATTTGTTTGAAAATGCCTAAAATATGGATTTAGAAAATTACAAATTTCATTTAAAACAATAATTTAATGGTCTATTAAGATAATAAATCGATGATGATTCACTTGGATGAACTTCATCAAAGGATTTTATTTTCACCTGATAGAGATCATCAGAGATAAGTCCCATCCCATGCACAAATGGTACAAGAGCATTGCCATCAAATTGCTCATCACAAACACCATTTCCAACCATGTATCCCTGCATGCAACTAATTCAGCTAACAACCACAGCCTCAAAAAGATATATTGATCACTTATACTTTAAAAGACCTTGAAATTCAGCTTAGGCTTCACACCAGCATCGATTCCTGTGGATCAAGAAAATGCACATTAATTGTGATCAATAACGCATTAACTCAACAATTTGAGGACATAACTTATCATACCTTTTGCTACTTCATAGGCAAGTGTAGGAACATAAACACCAGCATATGACTCTCCAGTAATGAAGAAAGTGTTGGAAAGGAACTCAGGATATAGCTCAAACCACTAGTTGGTCAATAAAAAGGTAGATAAGTTAGAAATTTGGGAAGAAATATTCGAATTAACTCAGATATTTTGTCAAAATTACCCAGTTGTTTCTTATCTACCTTAAGGAGAAAGGCATGTGAATCAATGGCAGTCTTTATGTCTCCAGTGTCGTAATCAGTCTGGTTCTTGGAGTATGAAAATCCCACACCAGCAGGAGAATCCAGATATATAATATTGGAAACCTATAATGCAGAACAGAATCATATTTAAAGTAATCATAAGTAGGAAGTAAGACAATACACAATAAATAATTGGTGAATTACACAGGCATATCAGGACAACAACAAACTACAGTGACAACAAAAATGGGATTAGTTATATAGATAAAAACAATGTTATGGTGCCCTATCATAAATTATCTTTACATTTAATTAACATCTAAATGTTTTCTTATAGTTTCACCTGTTCTATTTTTAGGCTCCCTCCACCTGTAGCTATTGGACTACAACTACCCTCCATCTGGTCCACTCTCCCTATACCCTGTCAGGGCCTCTTCAAACCTTCTCCACACATATTTAAACTATCTAAGACGAAATTCTACCATCCCTTCTGCAATTGGTGCTATCCCGCCTTTCTCTCTAATGTGTCTATTCCTGATACTATCTTGTTTAGTGTCTATTCATCCATTACAAGAATGCTAGTCTCAGTAATGTTGAACTTAAGTTCCTGTTGACTTTTTTTTTTTCGATAACTAAGTTCCTGTTGACTTTTCACTGCTAAATATTTAGTCTTTTTCATCTGATGAATTATGCAAATAATGCACCAAGATATCCTGGGAAGGAAATCACCCTTCCCTGTATATTGAGACAAAAGATCCTCTTCCAGGTTTTAATATAGCTTAAAAGTTTCAGACCTTTGACCAGCTGTAAGGATTGAGGTGCAAGGTGGGAAGACCTCCTGCGGTCTTTGCAGGTTCAAAATTAAACGGACCTGAAAGACAATCAATTGCTCTGTGATTTATAATTTATAATTTATGAATAATAAATATTGAATTTGGTAAAATTGAGCACAGTTAGTCATCAACAAAGGATTTTTAGACTCTGGTCATGTAAAAACTATTTCTACTGTTCGAAAGTCCATACTCCAGATGAAAATACACACAGAAAAAATTATTCAATTTATGGATAACCATCAAGATTTCACAACCAAAGGTTGTTAATGAAATTATTTAGGCCATTATTTCAGCTGAAATCTACTTAGTAATAAGACATTGAGCTGATTATTCTGTCATTTTCAGAATCGAAACGTCATGTAGGATGAATACAAAATACATCCATATGTGTTCAACAAAACAGTGAAATGCGGTTGTTACAAAGTTGACGACCTATGTAAACCTTACATCAATTTTATCAGCCAGAATTCAGACAAAATGTGGGAATTTCTGAGGATGAAACCTGCTTTTACAATAATATAATTTAACATATACAAAAGGCCTTGTAGGTGGAAGTGATTGCCTACAGATCATTTGCCACTGAATTTAATAACCAATCACAGAATAAACTTGTCACAATCATGATTCAAAACTTAACACACAAGAAATACCACAAAAGCAGAAGAAACCATTCCTTCAAAGTTTGAAGCCATCAAAGTCATATAATATCATATCTTATATTTGATATTAGCTTTCAAGTAATATAATATAAAAAGAGTTAAGCTCTTTTGACTGCACATAGCTATGTAAAATGTAATATTGAACATGTATCAAGATCAAATCCGAAATAAAACCAAAAAAACAAAAAGAAAATATTGGACACGTCCAAAAAATGCATCAAAATGAAAACAGGAAATTATACAGTCTGTGTCTTGAGTTACCATGCTCATATATGAAGCCATCAAAGCTAGAGCATCCTGGGCCGCCGTTCAGCCACAGAACCACCGGGTCCTCGGCCGGTTTACCTTCCGAAACAACAAAATAGTAATACAAGTTCCTCCCATGGTTTTCATCCACAGTCACATACCTTCATTGTCACAAAAAATTGCAACAAAAAATAAAAATAAATAAAAATCAGGCACAAATTCAGTAGTTCCCCTCACTCGGTCAACGGGCAATAACACTTAAAAACCCCATCATCACAAAATTGTAAAACACTATCTACCAATAAAATCACCAACAAAAAAGGGTCAAAATTTTAGTAGATACTGCTATCATTTGACACTTTCATGCAAATTTATTAGCTGACAATGTGAAATTAAGTCTCAGTGGATCAGTACTGAACTCAAGGTTACAATTAATACAGCAGAAATGAGAATTAACTAATATTAAAAAAAATTAGTTTCTAGAAAAATTAAAATCGAAAAAGAGCTAATAGAGTTACAGAATCATATACCCTGCATAATGCTTTGAAGGCAAAGTGCCATTAAAACCAGGAATTTGAGTTATTAGGGCACTTTCAGGAGCTGATTGGGTCAAAACAAAGCTAAGAAAAATGTGAAGTGAGACCAAAGAGAAAATGCTACATTTATCACCCATCCTATTGGAGCAAATAACAAGAAAGATAAAATGAAAAATAAAAATATAAAAATAAAAATATGTATTTAGATTTTAGAGGAGCAAGAGCAAGATTGTTGGAGGGGATATTTATAGTGCACAGAAAAAGTTGTTAAAGAATAAGTGCAAACACAGTGATGATGGCAGCATTGAGGTCCCACGTTTTTCGCAAGTAGCAGAGTTAGTTAACTTAAAAGCAAGGTTTGTTTTGTTTCAGAGAATACAGAAACTAATTTCAGATTAATTAAGGATAATAGTTGCGTTTGTGCTCTGATTACCAAAATCAGCAACCACCTTATGTTTATGTATAGATATAGCTATAGATATTGTTTAATTTATTTTTAATGTTTGTTTTATATTTAATACGTATTTTAAATTAATAAATATTTTAATGTATATTTAATAATACTTCTGTAAGTGAAATGAAATTAATAATAAATTTATTATGAGATTTACTAATTGTGGTGGTGTTGACTGTTGAATAAGATAAGAAAAACTGAAAAAGTAGTGTGTGTAAGAGAGATTAGGCAATGGATCTGAATACGTAGAAGGTAGAACTTAATTAGAAGAAACGTTATGGGGTGGTCCTTCTCGGAAAGAGAGTCTTATTAAATATCTAAAGCGTTTTGCAGTGATGAGACTGAGAGTATCAGTAATCAGTACAGAAGAGCCATCCAATAAGGCAATAAAGTGATTAAATGCTAGTGTGCTACTCTTCACTCTTCAGTGAAGGCGCAACCTTACACTTGCTCACATACTATTCGTTTATACCAAATTTTCTACCTATTATGTCACCAAAAAAAAAATCTACCCATTATGTCTACTAAATCCCATAGACTTTTATCATTTTAGTTTTTTAAATTTAAAATTATTTATATTAGTCTTTAAGAATCTAATTTTAGACATTATGTTAATTTTTAGCTTTTTATAGTATTAAATTAGCGAACTAAATATAAAATTGGTTTTAACTTGTCATGTTAGAACTAACTCATTATTTCGCTAGTTGATTCTATGTCAAAAGATTCAGGGATCAATACAATATTTGGAACTGAATCTCAAAGATTAATATAATAAATTTTGAATCTAAGAGACTAAAATAATAAAAATTATAAATTTTAAAGACCACTATAAATATTGATTTAGTCGTATACATTTATATTTTTTTAAAATGCTTGAGTGGCAGTAATTTGCATTCGAGGTATACGTCCGATATTTTATTGTAGTGTAGATGGTCCGAAAATGGTAGTTAAACTTAAATCTTTCGCTAGTATCGTATCTCTTGGGACAACATCGTGTGCTTCAAGTTGGAAAGAGCTCAGAGTACTCGATGAACTTACGAAATTAGGTTTCATACCATTTTTATAAAGAAAAAATTTTCATTTTTTAGTTTATCTTGTTGTGATAAGAATGGGACGTGGATGCCCATTCCGATGTGAAACTTACTTTCTCAAGAAAGAATAATATTAAATGAATTTTGAAATTATATCCCCCATTCATGTATAATAGAGGCCTTTGCTTCTAAGAAAAATACAATCAATAATAACAACGTTCTCTCTCTTTTATATTTTCTCTCCTTACAAATATTTTAAGTATTCCTCTCTCTTAATTTTTATATATAATATTAGTAAATATATTAATCATCTAGTTAT
>NC_029793.2:10382142-10384603 GCF_000816755.2 Arachis ipaensis | reverse complement strand
ATCTAGTTATATTGAGATAGTAATTCTAGTAAATATTACTACTTGGGTTATCTAATTATATTTTCATATTTTATTTGTTACTTCTTCCTTATTTATTTAGTTATTTTATAACACGTTATCAGTACGAGACTCTGATCAAATTTTAGGAAGACTCCAGGTAACAAATTTTTATTATGTTGAAACTCTTTCATCTTGAATATAATGCTTTTGATATATTTGGAAATAATTATTTATCATGGATATAGATGTTGAAATCTATCTTGATTCAATGGATCTTGAAGATACCATTAAGGCTGAAAATAATACATCCTAGAATGATAAAGCCAAAGCCATAATTTTTCTTCGTCGTCATCTTGACGTATGATTGAAAAATGAATATCTCACATTAATAGATCCTGCAGATCTGTGGAAAGACTTTGAAAAAATATACAATCATGTGATACTTCCTCAAACCTAATATGTTAGGAAAAACTTTCTTGACCTTCCATGTCTCGAATGTGCTCCTACAGCAGTAGTATCGAGAAAAAGAATTTAAAAATATTCTGATTTAATTTCTTGCTTTCTTGTTGCTGAATGCAACAATGAGTTACTTTTAAGGAATCATGAAGCGCGCCCAGTTGGTGCCGCCCCATTTCCTGAAGTAAATGCGGCAATTAACCCCAGAAGAGGTAAATGGCAAGATTTTGATAACAAGAAAAATTATGGAAGGAAAAAGAAATTATATTCACAAGAAAGATCTCACCAGAAGTGGGATAAAGAAAGAAATAATGGACAAAGTATATCAATTGACGATAAATGCTTCCGTTGTGGTGGAAAGGGCCATTGGTCACGTACATGTCGTACCCCAAGGCACCTAGTTGATCTTTATCAAGCATCCTTGAAAAGGGATGACAAAGAAAATGAAACAATTTTTGTTTCAAATGATGAAAATTTCACCACTCATTATGATGTATCTAATTTCTTTAAGGATTCTGAAGGTAATATTGGCTATTTGATCAATGATGGAATAGTTTGATATATGTATGTGTTTGTTAAGTATTCATGTGAATAATTTAACTGTGCATGTACCTCTACTCATTTTATAATTATTATTTATTTTTGAAGAAAAATGGCAAGGGCATATTCTGAAGATATTTGCCTTGCGGATAGTGCAAGTTCGCACACTATTCTTAAAAGTGATATATATTTTACCCATCTTGTGCCAAAAGAAGAATATGTTAATACTATTATTGGCTCAGGCAATGTGATAGAAGGCTCCGGAAGAGCTATAATTTTGTTTCCTGAAGGAACAAAATTTATAATAAATAATGCACTATTATCTACCAAGTCTCTAAGGAACTTGTTGAGTTTCAAAGATATTCGCCGAAATGGATATCATATTGAAACAATGAATGGGGAAAATCATGAGTATTTATGTATCACAACTCATGATTTAAATAAAAAAGTTATATTAGAAAAGTTACCCTCATTTTCATCTGGGTTGTATTATACTAAGATTAGTGCAATTGAATCACATGCCATTGTAAACCAGAAGTTTACTAACCCAAATGAATTCATAACTTGGCATGATAGATTGGGTCATCCGGGAACAACCATGATGGGGAGAATTATTGAAAACTCTCATGGACATTCACTAAAGAACCAGAAGATTCTTAAATTTAGTGAATTTTGTTGTGCTGCATGTTCTCAAGGGAAGTTAATTTTAAGGCCATCACCAGTAAAGATTGGATTTGAGTCCCCTGAATTCCTATAAAGGATTCAAGGTGATATATGTGGACCTATTCATCCACCATGTGGATCTTTTAGATATTTTATGGTCCTGATAGACGCATCTTCGAGATGGTCACATATGTGCTTATTATCTTCTCGCAACCTGGCGTTTGCGAGATTACTGACTCAAATTATTCGATTAAAAGTACAATTTTAAGAAAATCCAATCAAAGTAATTCGCCTTGATAATACTGGTGAATTTACTTCCCAAGCTTTTGATGCTTATTGTATGGCTAATGGAATAAGTGTTGAACATCCAGTAGCTTATGTTCACACACAAAATGGGTTAGCAGAATCACTTATTAAGCACCTCCAATTAATTGCTAGACCCTTGCTTATGAGAACAAATCTTTCAACCTCGGTTTGGGGCATGCTATTTTACATGCCGCAGCACTTATTCGTTTGAGGCCCACGAATTACCATCAGTTCTCTCCTATGCAATTAGCTTTTGGCCAGCAGCCAAATGTCTCCCATTTAAGAATATTTGGGTGTGCAATATATGTTCCCATTACACCACCTAATCGCACCAAAATGGGACCTCAAAGAAAATTTGAGATATATGTTGGATATGATTCTCCCTCTATAGTGAGGTATCTTGAGATACAAACGGGAGATGTATTTAAAGCCCGGTTTGCAGATTGTCATTTTGATGAATCAAAATTTCCAACATTAGGGGGAGAGAATAAGCTTC
>NC_029793.2:10378034-10381686 GCF_000816755.2 Arachis ipaensis | reverse complement strand
CAGAAGCGTGGCAGGGTGGAAAATGCCCCAATTCGAATTGATGTCCCAGTAGGACAAATAGCCACTGAAGCAAATACACGCCAGAAGCGTGGCAGGCCTGTCGGTTCCAAAGATAAAAATCCTCGAAAGAGAAAAGAGGTAAATAATATTCCTGTTGAAAAAGACATAGTAGAGACACCTGCAGTTGTCGAAAATTCTGATATAGTTTTAACGCCAGAAGACGTTCAGGTACCTAAAAATTGTGAAAATGACGAGATCTCGATAAATTATGTCTTAACAGGAGAGAAATGGGACCGAAATAAGACAATTATCAATGAAATATTTGCATATAATGTGGCATTAAATATCATGCATGAAAGTAAGGATCTTGAGCCAAGATCAGTCGAAAAATGTCGACAAAGGAATGATTGGCCAAAATGGAAAGAAGCCATGAAGGCTGAATTAGACTCACTTGCAAAACGTGAAGTCTTTGGACCTGTAGTCCGTACACCTGAAAATGTAAAACCTATTGGATACCGATGGGTATTTGTGAGAAAATGAAATGAGAAAAATGAAGTTGTGCGCTACAAAGCCCGACTTGTGGCACAAAGTTTTTCACAAAGGCCCGGTATAGATTATGAAGAAACGTATTCCCCTGTAGTGGATGCGATAACATTGCGTTATTTGGTCAGTTTATCTGCATATCATAAACTGCATATACATTTAATGGATGTGGTAACAGCCTATTTATATGGCTCTTTAGATCGGGATATCTATATGAAAGTCCCTGAAGGACTAAAGATATCTAAACCATCCAATGAATATTCGCAAGGGTTATACTCAGTCAAATTGCAAAGATCTTTATATGGTTTGAAGCAATCTGGACGAATGTGGTATAATCGTCTTATTGAGTATCTGGCCAAAAACGGATTTAAGAATGATGATATCTGTCCATGCGTTTTCATAAAGAAATCTGCATCTGGGTTCATTATAATTGCTGTGTACGTTGATGATTTAAATATCATTGGAACTCTTTAAGAGATTCCAACAATTATAAAAACTCTAAAAGAAGAGTTTGAGATGAAAGATCTTGAAAAGACTAAATTTTGTCTCGGCCTGCAGATCAAGCATACAAAAAATGGTATCTTTATTCATCAAACAACATACACAGATAAGATCCTGAAAAGATTTTATATGGATAAGTCACATCCATTAAGTACCCCAATGATCATAAGATCTTTGGATTTGAAAAAGGATCAATTCCGTCCTAAAGAAGAGAATGAAGATATCCTTGGTCCTGAAGTACTATATCTTAGTGCTATTGGAGCGCTAATGTATCTTGCTAATAATACACGACCTGATATATCATTTGCTGTGAATTTACCAGCAAGATATAGTTCCTCTCCAACCAGAAGACATTGGAGTGGAATCAAACAGATCTTTCGATATCTTCATGGAACGGTTGATATGGGATTGTTTTATCCCTATGGATCCAAGTCACAACTAGTTGGCTATACAGATGTCGGATACTTGTCTGATCCACATAAAGGGAGATCTCAAATAGGGTACTTGTTCACATATGGTGGTACAGCTATATCATGGAGGTCCACGAAACAGACGATAGCAGCAACCTTCTCTAATCATGCTGAAATACTGGCGATTTATGAAGCTAGTCGCGAGTGTTTTTGGCTGAGGAGTCTGATTCAATATATTTTGTCATCATGTGGACTGATTGATCATAAGATAACTCCAACTGTCCTATTTGAAAATAATACAGCATGTATTGCTCAACTTAAGGGTGGATACATCAAAGGTGATAGAACAAAGCATATTTCTCCCAAATTCTTCTTCACTCATGATCTTCAAAATCAAGGGACAATTGATGTCCAACAGATCCGTTCAAGTGACAATCTGGCAGATTTATTCACAAAGTCACTCCCAAAATCCTCCTTTGAAAGATTGGTACATGAGATTGGGATGTGCCGATTTCGAGACATTAAATGATGTCGACAAGAGGGGGAGACTGTACTCTTTTTTCCTTGGTCAGGTTTTTTTTTCCCATTGGGTTTTTCTTGACAAGGTTTTTAATGAGGCAGTCTCCATCACAAAGGATATTGTACTCTTTTTCCTTCACTAAGGTTTTTCCCACAGGATTTTCCTTTAGTAAGGTTTTAATGAGGCAATAATCCTAAATGGGCATCCAATGGGGAGTGTTGTGATAAGAATGGGACGTGGATGTCCATTCCCATGTGAAACTTACTTTCTCAAGAAGGAATAATATTAAATGAACGTTGAAATTATATCCCCCATTCATGTATAAATAGAGGCCTTTGCTTCTAAGAAAAATACAACCAATAATAACAACGTTCTCTCTCTCTTTTATATTTTCTCTCCTTATAAATATTTTAAGTACTCCTCTCTTTTAATTTTTATATATAATATTAATAAATATATTAATCATCTCTATTATATTGAGATAGTAATTCTAGTGAATACTGTTATTTAATTATACTTCCTTATTTTATATTTATTATTTATTTATTTATTTATTTTACAACACATTATTAGCACGAGATTCTGATCAAATTTTACGAAAATTCAGGTAATAAATTTTCATTATGTTGAAATACTCTCATCTTGAATTTAATGCTCTTGAAACAACTATTTATCATAGATACTAGATGCTGAAATCCATCTTGATTCAATGGATCTTGGAGATACCATTAAGGTTGAAAATAATTATCCTAGAAGGATAAAGCCAAAGTCATGATCCTCCTTCGTCGTCATCTTGACGAAGGATTGAAAAATGAATATAATTCAACAATGTTTCGAATCACCTCACGATTGAAATTATGTGGGAAAAAAGATAAATAATAATGATATGTTTTAATGAGGCAGTCTCCATCACAAAGGATATTGTACTCTTTTTCCTTCACTAAGGTTTTTCCCACAGGATTTTCCTTTAGTAAGGTTTTAATGAGGCAATAATCCTAAATGGGCATCCAATGGGGAGTGTTGTGATAAGAATGGGACGTGGATGTCCATTCCCATGTGAAACTTACTTTCTCAAGAAGGAATAATATTAAATGAACGTTGAAATTATATCCTCCCATTCATGTATAAATAGAGGCCTTTGTTTCTAAGAAAAATATAATCAACAATAACAACGTTCTCTCTCTTATATTCTCTCTCCTTACAAGTATTTTAAGCACTCCTCTCTCTTACTTTTTATATATAATATTAGTAAATATATTAATCATCTCTGTTATATTGAGATAGTAATTCTAGTAAATATTACTACTTGGATTATCTAATTATATTTTCATATTTTATTTGTTACTTCTTCCTTATTTATTTAGTTATTTTATAACATATCTAACGCTATTAGTAGTGAAATAATTACATTAGTTGAAGTCTTATAATACATTAAGACAACGTATAATAACTGATTTGAAATTGATTCTTGTCACATTTTTATATAATTATTTCCGAACACACGATCATTATAAATAGAATACAATACAAATTGAATCAAACCAAATCTCATTTTCAATTGTTTCAATGGTCATATAGAATACGCCAATATAGATTGGATTACTACGAATTTTGGAACCCAAAATAATAATAATAATAATAATAATAATAATAATAATAATAATAATAATAATAATAA
>NC_029793.2:10368386-10377903 GCF_000816755.2 Arachis ipaensis | reverse complement strand
AAAACAATACAAACGCTTACGTTTAGTCTTCATAAAACGTAGTTGCAACTCAACAGTTATCTTGCCGTGTAAAATGCTAATGCTAATGCCAGTGTCAATAAACTTCAGGGCACAGCAACTTCATAATAGAGAGATAGTTTAACAATGAATCACGGTTAATAGGCAAGTAAAGAATACAATTTACTGATTTTAAAATTTAAAAACAAAAATATATTTTTTATTTTTTGTTAATTGTTGACAGTTCTAGATAATTGGCTAATTGTACTTTGTTATTGTTGACGCATGACCATACAAAACCACACTAAGAATTCTTGCTTGAAATTTTGAAATAGTAAACATACTTGAGAAGATTCTAATTGTAACCTGTGTCAGAGAATTAATCCAAAATAAAACTTATTTAGGGTTATATACTTATATTAGGCTAGTGATAAGATTCCAGGTGGTTGTAGAGCTCTATGATTTATGTGTAGTAAGAGTTTCTTGCATAAAACTCATTCATACTATTAAAACTCAACACATTAATCAGAATTACATAGTGATCAATGTTCATTAAGAAAAATTTATCCTAAGTAACATTATAGATCTTCATATTAGGCACTGTACCTGCACATTGTGGTCATTCCAGAAAGAAGGATCCGCACAGAACTCGGAACTCCAGAGAAACTGCGGTGCTGCAACTAGCAACCGACAAAGTGTCTTCCTCGTTATCCATGTTGCCAATGCTCTGAACTGTAGAAGTTTGAACTAGGATGTCCTTGGTGGCAGGAGGGTTTAGATCCAGCAAGCTCGAATTGGAGGAAGAGCTGTGATGGAACTGAACCCAAATCAACTCTTGACAGCACTCACAGCATCTAACAGAAACGACATGGTTTCATTGAACTTCATTGAAGAAGAGATGAAATTGTTGTGGAAGAATGACATGGTTTTGCTGCACTTCCCTGTGCCTGTGCTTAAAGGTGTTGACATATTTCCTTAAATCATCTTCCTTGGACAGGTTCAAAGCTTAAGAATTTTCGATGCTATCTTTGGACCCCTCATTCTTGGCTTTTCAATATGAATATCAATCAATCCTAAAAAATCATTTTCACCCTTCTTCACAATCACCTAGTTCTAAACAGGAGGTCTGTGCTGAGTGCTGACAATGGCACAATGCACCCACAAACAGGGCTTCCCTACCACACACACTGTTACTTCTTCCATATCCATTGAAGCAAGTAGTTCCTGTTCACACAATCAATTAAAGATAGATTTATGCAATTAATCATTCAAAGTTCGTATTGAAGAATCACACATGTAATCATATCCTAAATATCTTTAATGAATGAAGAAATATTGTTGTATGTTTGATGTTTCTTACCTTCTCCAAGTTCAACATACCCAAGAACACCACCACATGCAACCAATAGTGTACTCCAAAGAACTGCTCTTCATGCAAGAAAGTGAGCAACTGTTTCCCCTGCTAAACAAGCTCACAACCCAAAGGGTCCACCAAAAATATGCACATTAGTACTTTCCAGTGAGATGAATGTTACAACTTAAAATTTACAATATTTTCCACATAAATATGTAAACACCTCTTTCTATCACTTTCTCCAATAACTATTAAGTGCACGGTATTTCTCAACCAGAAGCTCCACCATGGTTGAAACCAGTACTCAAACAAAGCATTGGGAATTGCAGTTATTATGTTACCAATAATCATTACATGAGCATGCTCCATATTTGAAGTGGTGAAAGCGATTTGAATCTCTCACAGTAATTTCCTTCTGAAGAAGATATGATGCTAACTTCATGAAATTGTGGCAATCCACACAAATGCGGATATTCTTCATTATTTTAACGACGTTCCCAACAAATGGAAACTTTTCTTCATTCATTATGGCAAATACCAAGGCCATTTTCTCACTATGATGTAACAATTGGTTTTCTTTGTGCTCCATTTCAGTGTCATATAAGGCTAAGTTGATCTCTGGTGCATAACCTATCTCTTTCAACTGTCCAACCAATATCTCAAGCCGGTTTAATATGGCAACCCTCTGTGGATGATGTTGACCACCAGAGGCAAACTCGTGAACCCGCATACCAATCTGAACCCAGCTTAATCCAGGTTCTTTCCTCACCTTAGAATCTCTCATTTCCTTCCTAACTAGGCTAGCTTCAGCGAAACTACCACCAGAGGAATATATGTTTGACATTTGTACATATCCCAATGAATTATTGGGTGCCAATTCTGTAAATTTATTAGCTGCTAATTTGGCCAAGTGAGTCTCACCATACTTACGGCAAGATCCAAGTAATGAACTCCAAATCACAGAATCAGGTTTCATTGGCATCTTGCGTATCAAGTCCTCAGCTTCAGATAACTTCCCAGCTCGTCCATAGAGGTCAACCATGCAAGCATAGTGATCTAGTTGAGGAACAATACCATGATCATCAGACATGGAATTAAAAATTTTCACTCCTTGGTCAACAAGTCCAACATGACTGCAAGCTGAGAGAAGTGCAACGAACGTTGTAGCATCTGGATGCATATTTATTTGCTGGAAGAGTTTCAGTGCATCTTTAGTTTGCCCGTGCAAGGCATACGACTTAATCATTGAATTCCATGAAACCAAATCACGAAATTTCATTTCTTCAAATACTTGTTCAGACAAAGATAAGGAGCCACACCTTGCATAAGCATGTAACAAGGCATTACAAAGAACCGTATCTTCCTGAAACCCTCTTTTAATTACTTGCGAGTGAACAGCCAGGGCATGTTTCTCAGTCACAAAGTATGCACAAGCTTTGAGGGCAATTGAGAATGTATGCCAGTCTGGGACAAAACTTTCACGATGAAGTTGACAGAAAAGGAGGAATGCCTGCTCAGGATCTCGTTCTGCAAACACAGTCATTATAGCAGTCCATGATACAATATCCTGTTGACTTGTTTCAAGGAAGAGCCTGTAGCAGTCGGCAATATCTCCTCCAACGTTTGCATACGATTTTAACAATGCAGTTATCACTTCAACTTCTGAACAAAGAGCACTTTTAATAGCAAGACAGTGCAACTGAAAACAGCTTCTTAGATGTATGTTGATATCACCAAAAGTACTACACTCATTCAAGGAAGAGAAGACACTGAGTAGGGTGGCACGGTCGAACCCAATTCCACTGCTGTACATATGAGTAAACAACCAAACGGCTTGACCCGCGAGTCCACGAAATTGAAAACCTGCAATCATTGAATTCCAAGATATAAGATTTTTGAATTTCATTGACTTGAATAGGATCCAGGCATCATCTACTGTATGATCATAACATCCACCAAAGGCAGAACACTTGCTGTACATTGTAATAAGAGCATTTGCAACATAAAGACTGGCATCCAAAGCAATTTTCAAAGCAACTGCATGTACCTGCATCATGCCACATATAATGTCATACAATAAACACATCGGAATCCAACTAAATCTTCAAAGCAACTGCCAGTACCTGCATGCCACATTTAATGTCATGCGCCTCGCAAGCGCTAAGCAAACTTGCCAAAGCAAATTCATTGGGCCGACAGAAGCTAGCCAACAAGCTAGAAAAGAGAGAGAAACATTCTCTGACTAGGCCACATTGGGCATACCCCGAAATAAGAGCAGTCCAAGAGACAATGTTTCTGTGCAACATTTTATCGAATAGGTGGTGAGCATATGCCAAGTGACCACACTTGCAGTACATATTTATGATGTGATTAGTGAGAAAGAGATCATTTTGTGCTTCTGGGTGTTTGTCAATTACATAATGGTGCAAAGCCATGCCATGTTGGAGGCACTTTCTTCTAGCACAGGCATGGAACAAAGTGGCATAGGTCTGAATGGACATAAAAGAGTGTGTTGTGTCGTGGGTGTATAGTAGTGAAAGAGCTTCTTCCAGGTTCCCTTGGATGGAAAGATTGTATATCTGAGCATGAACGTTTGTGGCTATGGTTGCAACGCTTGAAGTACATAGATTCTGTAAAAAGAAACGTTTGGGGAACATGAAGAACAAAAACTTGGTGGAGCGTAGCATCAAAGGAGTGAGAATTATGCACATCAATGGGAGCATCATAGGTTGTTTTGCACGTTTGTTATTTCACCACTCCGTTAGCATTGCATATTCCAAATGGAACGTTAGCAAAGCCTGAATAGAATTAAACCATGAAACACGGACACAATTGGGAGACGGACACAATTCGGAGACGATATTCACAGACACTCTTGTCCCATAAAAAAATTTTACCGACACGATTGGATACATCTAAATACTATTACGTGTCAATGTGTCTAATCTTATTTTTAATATGTATTTTTAAAATAAATTTAGAAATAATATATATTATTATTTATTAAAACAAAAAATATTTTAAATATTTTATATAATTAAAATAAGACATTAAAAATAACTAAAAAATTAATTTATATGTTAATATTAATAAAATATCAAAATATCATTACGATTTAAAAAAAAAATACTTTATATGTATACGTGTCCCCGTGTCATGTAAGATTTTAAAATTCGCGTGTTGGCGTATTCCGTGTCGTGTCGTGTCCCGTGTCCGTATCAGTGTCCGTTCATCATAGTCAATAAATTATAATTTTAACATGCATGATACGCAAGTACTCTCTTTTGGATCAAAAAAAATTACAGCATCAGGTTTGGAGGGTTTAGTATAAGTTAACATATATATATACTTGTTATAGAAAAGTAAAAAGAAAATATTTATTGGGGAAAAAAAACAATAACAATAAAGTCATATCTCATTAGATAAAATCAGTTACATAGATTAAACAATATCATTGCATCCTATCATATATCAAAAAAAACTTTCAAAAAAAGTTGATGATTCTTTTATTAAAAAAATCATATTTTTTCTACACACGGTTTTTTTTACTAATAAAAAATTTCATTTTGAAGGTAAATAAAAGATAGAAAAAAAGTTATTTTTTCCAAAGCCTTTTTTGACACAACTCTAATTCCGATAAAATAGTTTACCTTGTAAGTTGTAACTTCAAACAGGTCATACCAAACCAAGTTAGATTCCATCGTTCACAGGAACATCTTAAGAAGGCTAAGGTTACCTTGTGGCGGAAATTTTGGAACTGCAGGCAAGGTTAGGGCTTTTACAAGAAAGCAGAAAGGGATGGTATTTGTTATAGCATTTTCCTAATTTGGTTATGGAATAAAGGTGACGGTAGTATACACATACCTTTTAACGAAGACTAAATCTTTTTTTATGATAAAAATAAAAATAAAATTATGTAGAATTCATATATTCTCTATAAATTTAATAAAGTTTTGTAACTTTTTTGCTGTTTATCCAATTCTACACTTATATCCATGTAGTATAGTGTTGATTCTCATGAGGTGTTGGTTGCTTTGTATTTTTCTAAACTAATTTATCTCTAAACCACAAGCTAGAGCCTAGAATGTATAAAACTGCTATAAAATTCAAGCAGGTAAAATACTTCCAATCCGTTCTAGTGTCGAATACAATATTAATAAATCAACATACTCAATGTATTCAAATAGCAAATACGCAAGTGTTTAGCATGAAGCAGCCATCATGGAATGACACTACCAAAACTAGGATGAAGACCAAGCTTCACCATATCTCTCTTAAAGTAGCTTATGAAGTTGTAGCTTTAGCAGCAGCACTAGAAAGCTTGGACCTCCTCTTTGCCAAACTCTCACTGCGCCGTTCCCTCTGCTCCTTCAACCTGGAGGCAAGAAGCTTCTGGTACTCAGCTGCCTCTGATTTTGCCTTTGCGATTCTCTTCTTCTTGTCAGAAATCCTTGCACGCTTCCTTTGCAGTGTCAATGGGGTGACCAGGCGTTGAATCTTTGGAGCTTTGCTCACCTTTTTACCTGAAACAAAGACATCCATCATTCAGATTATGATTCTAATTCATCAGACTTTTTTCTGCAACCACCTAATTAAATTGGATATCCAGGGTCCATAAAAAATTATTTTAAAGAGATCTCTTCAATACAAAAGGGTTCCACTATCATCACTCCAAACTATTTCATGAACATGCATGTTATGTCGTCAAACTTGAATGAGTGGACAAGGGACATTACTTCTGTGCTACTAATAATTTGTAATCCTATTCCATAATACATACAAGAAAAAGAAGATACTAAGAAAAACATATGTCCATCGTATTGTTGATGCATGAACACACAAGAAGCACTAGCAAAGCACATGTGCCACATGGAAAAAATAACCTGGGTCAGAATAAATCTTATTGAAATTTTGAACCAAGTAAACATAGCTGAGTGGCAGAAAAGATAGAAATAATGACTGGACTAAAGTATTTTCTAGCAACTAAAAACCTACTACTGCATCCAACAGCAGAGATATCATACTGGCAACATCCAATGAAAAAACAAATAAAGCATACAAGAGACATCAGATACTTTACCTGATTTTGTAGTGAAGGTACGGCGATATGTGTTGACATATTTCCTCACATCATCCTCCTTGGAAAGGTTGAACAGCTTACGGATCTTGGATGCTCTCTTTGGGCCTCTCATTCTTGGCTTTTCAATATCAGTCAATCCAGGTAAATCATTGTCACCCTTCTTCACAATCACCAAGTTCAAGACAGAGAGGTCTGGGCTGACAATGCAACCGCGAACAGACTTCCTCCGGCGCTCTCCGTTACGCCTTCCATACCCACGGAAGCATGGAGTTCCTGTTTACACAATCAAGAGTAAATGAAACAGAGAGGACATGTCAGTTAATACTTTATACTAGAAAGATAAAGGGAAGGCGTAGATGGATCATAGTGATGTGCAAGCAACATTAGTTCAGGAGACTATGTGACTGGCATAAAATTGCTTTCACGGGAACATTTTTCAGCTTATTTCATGTTTTAGTTTGTCCTCTATTTCCAAATGTATCTCCACCGTAAGAACATGTTTTATTTCCTAGTCCCATTACTAGAGGGAAAATCAAAAGTAAAATTTAAGCTTTATGAAAAATCCTACCTCTGTGGAGCAAGAGACGGACACGGCCAGGGGTAAGCACTCCCTGCTTCATTGGAAAACCTTGTTTGTCACAGCCACCGGTAATTTTAAAGACATATCCTTTGAACTCCTAATGGTAGCATAAACAAAAAGATCAAATCAACATTAACGTTCGACAAAAGATATTAGGCCAGCAATTTCCAGGTTTGAAGGTTTCTATCTAAAGAGCATACCTCACCAAGAGCATCTCCATTGACCTCCTGTGAGATCCTCTTGTCCCAAAATGCTCGTCTGCAATTTCCAATGGAGCATTACAATAGTTTAAACAGGCCAAATAGCTCAATAGTTAACATCTTGAACAGAAGCAGCTAGGTTGGTGTTGGTCAAAAGGAAATCAATTAAAATTACAAGACTATCAATTGGTCTCTCTCTCCTGTTTGGGAAGGTAATATAGACAATATAGTTTGTGATACAAGATTCCAGAAGCAATCAGGGGTTTCCACTGATCATAGCTAAGGACAAAAGCGTGGACAGATATGAGGAAAACAATAAACCGAAGGTGATAGCTGAGAGAAGGGTGCATGGATGAGAAAATAATGGAAGTGGTTGCAGCACCAATGACAGTAAATAATAGTAATTCATATTGCTTGAAACACAGTTTTGGCAACAGTTGGGGTCATGTAGTACTACTGTACTAGAGATATAAATGGGGAGAGCGTAAATATTTTTAGTTTGTGGAATATAACTGGGAAAAAACCTCAGAACACTAATAGGTTATGACATGCATGAAGAAATAAAGAAAGCAATTTCACAAAACCTTGAAACTGTAAAAGTAAGATCATTGAATTGCATTCTATGAGTTATGGTCTCACTTAGCTAACAAATTCCCTAAAAAACATATAAGCCTAAAAGATCACCAGGTACACGAACTAAGAAAGGCTCAAAGGGACAATAGTAAAGGAAGAACTCATAGTAAACACTTAGTTACTTTTGGGATGAGATGGCTAATTTTTCACTTGGAAATAGAGTTCTAAAATAAACAAAATATTATCAGATAAAAGAAGACCAGAAGGTTGCACAACACAATTCCTACTTAACAAACATCTCTTCAAATAAATCCGTCAAATATGGTCAATAATTCACGAATTAGTAGAGTATAGAAAGATCATTCATTTACAGAACATACCTCATCAACTCTTTCAGATACCAAAAACTACCCAAAAAAAAACTAAAATCTACTTCTAACTAGCGTCTAACTGAACTTAACAACTCCATAACTGAAGATATAACCAAAAGGAAGAAATGATTACAGTTTCTGATCATCATCGATCTCGAGCTTCTTCTGGCATCCAGTTGTGGGATTTGCAATATTGAACTAAAAGAAAAGGAGCAAACAATGATGAACAAACAGAATAATAATATTAATAAATCGAATCATGAACAGTAACTAGGGTTTCGGGAATAAAACCTTCATATTGGCAACCTCGTCTTGCTGCTATCGCTGCGGAAAATAAAATTTCGAGGAGCTTCAAAAACTTGGGACGTACGAACCAAGAGAAGACGAAGTTAGGGTTTTACGCATTACTCACTGTCACTCACTTACGAAGCATAAACTTGGAATTGGGCCCTTCAACTGGGCTCTCTGGCCCAACAAAAAAGCAAAACAATAAACCAATATTTTTTTTTCTTTTCATACTTCATTATTTGTCACTCTAACAATTTTTATTTTTTATTGAATAATTAGTAATTATCAAGATTTTGAAAATCAAACCGGTTATTAAACCATTTTAGTTATTGATTTACTAGTTCAACTAGTTTAAATATAGTTCAACCTAAAAAATTATTTTATAATAAAATAATAAATAAAATATAAATAAACACACTAAAACATAATTATAATATAATATAAGTCTTAAAATATCATCCACATTTAAAATGATTCATCAACTAAAGTCTTATAATCTTATAAACCTTAAAATATTCACATGGATTTCATAGGGTTTATACGAAGGAATGATCTATTTATCAACTAGTCACAGTGAATAATTTGCTTTATACACTTTTCAAAAGCAATCCCAGATCATCTGCAAAATAACAGTAAATAATTGACAAAATTCATCAATCATGCCAAAGCTAAGTTCTCAAAAATTTTTGTTGAACTAACTAACTTAACAATCTAAGCACAATTAATCCCAAAGCATAAACACAACATAGCATAATATTTCAATAACAAACAACACCATGCAAAAAGCACAAAACACAAAACAACAGCACAATAGAACAGTCAGAACTAATCAATAATTAATTAATCATTCAATAAAATACAAAAAGATAAAAAGACGACCACAAGATTGGTGAATGAGTAAAGGGGTTGGAGATTTGGAGCACGACGACCAGACAAGGACAGAAGCTCCTAAGCGCGACGGATGACGGCAAAATCGCAACTGAGCAAATGAAGACAACAGATGTTGAGCTTGTAACACCCTAACATTCAAATCCTTATACTCGAGTCATAAGTCAATGATCATAAGGTGGTATG
>NC_029793.2:10342112-10368361 GCF_000816755.2 Arachis ipaensis | reverse complement strand
ATTATAGAATTAAAAATAGATTATAATAATTTCTATCTTTCCCAAACATACAACATAGCCTCTATAGGCAAGTTTCTAAATTTTAATATGTACATACACATCATTAATATTTTTCAAAAATAAAAGGGGAAAGAGAAATCTAAACCAAGTGAAATACAGAACTTAAGATAACTTCACCGTCTTCTAGACGAACTCCAACTCACTACGGAGCACCAAGACCTGCATCTAAAAAATAGTGGATATATACGGAATGAAAATCCCTAATTCATGGGTTTCAAGTAAAGTAAAAATGTCAAATAAATACAAAATAAGATAACAAGAAACTCACTAAGCAATCTTCAACTTCACACGTCATTATTTCCATCCTAAGTTCTTGCCAATCCGTAATCAAGCAACTATCATAGAAAATTATAATCTAACTCATCTTTCTCTAAGTTCCATAGTCCTCCAAACACCAAGGAGAACAGCTCTCAGCGTCAACCGATACCAGCATCAGAGACCTCTCAAATATACAAATACAAGTAAGGCAATCAAGTAATACACAAGTAAATTCAAATAAAGCAATTAGCATATAGTCATTTAATATATAGTCATTTAATATGTACAAGTAAACAAAATCATGACAAGTAGCAAACTCAAACAACTCAATCAAATGCAGATGATGCATGTCTGCCCTATTGATGATGAGCTCACGTGTCGGTTACTTTGTCAGAACCCGACACATCCGGTAGCTAACCCGGATATCGTCCTATTGAAAACCAGTGGATGGTAAACTACCACGATCTCCACCATTACGACTGGTACACCACCACGATCCTTGCAAGATTTTCAATTAAACACGTACATCTTAATCAGAGTTAATTCCATTATCAACTCCACTGCATCTACTCAAATGCGTACATCTTAATTAGAGTTAATTCCATTATCAACCTCTTTCTCAATTGTATTTCATTCCGTTCATAATCATAATCATCATCATTCATCACCATACCTCATTCATACTCAATCATCATCCTCATCATTTTCTCATAATCATCCTCATTATATCTTAATCATAAACCATTATCGTCATATCTCATTCATACTCAATCATCCTCCTCATCACACCTTAAACATAAACCATCATCCTCATGTCTCAATCTCATTTAGTCTCATTTCTAACTCTTCTATCCTCTATTCCACCGGTTCTAGACTCATAACCGAAAATAAAATACTCATTTAATTCATCCAATACACTCTCGCTCGTCCCATACCCTAACACTAGCTAGGAAATCTTAAACAAGTGTTACGAAAATTTACAAGCTTACCGGAAAGATCAAACAGTTAAAAATAGAATTTTGTATAAAAAAGGCTTGTGCGTATGCATCATTGCTATGCGTACGCACAGACCAGAACAAATCCCCAACGTGTGCGTGCACACCATAGTGTGCATACGCCCAACTTGCGAAAATCCCAGGGTGTGCATGCGCACACCCCTCATGCATACGCACGAGTCTCAACACACGCTTTGCTCTGTGCGTGCACACGATAGTGTGTGTGGACACACAAACCAGAAATTCTGATTTTCTGCAACATCTTAGAGTTCAGTTTTTTATACCTAACTTTCAACATTCATAACTTTCTCTATAAAATTCTGTTTTTCTTCATCTTTAAACCGTTTTAAAGTTCTTATAATCACCTTCAATTTAAGACAAAGTTCACTCAAATCCAAATTGCGAGAGCCAAATCATGACCCACCGAAGTTGGTTAAAATTCTGATTTTACTAAAAATTCAAATCCTCTAGTTTTTCAAAATTCTCAATCCAAAACCAACCAAGATGATATCAAATTCATCCATAACAACTTCAAGATACATTCTTTCATTCTCTACCTCTCTAATCATTCATCACCTAACAAATTAACTTCCACTTTCTAATCTATCTAACAATTTTCATACATGCATGCCCATAAAAAAATTCGGAGAGTTAAAGTGTCCGGTCACATCTTGCGATAGAAGGTCAATAATGTCTCAATTATACAAACTAAATAGAATTTTAAGTCAATATTCTCAATGTCATCATCACTATCATCACCTCATTCTTTATAATCTCAAGATTTACTTATCTCAACTTCAAGCTAACTCAAATAAAGCGTAATCATTCATAACCACGACAATTCAACTTAACACGGCATAACCCTCTTTTCTCCTTCCTTCTCCCTCTCCATTCTTCTCCGTTTCCCCTCACTTCTCTTTTCTTTCTCTGTTTCTCCCTCTTCTTTCTCCCTTTTCTTTCTTTGTTTTTCTATTGCTGCCGCCGTGTGTTTGGTAAAATTAAAAGGAAAACATAGGTGGCTAGGGTTAGGTTAGAAGGGGTTAGGGTTAAGGTTTAATTTAGGAATATTTGGGTTAATTAGAATTTGGTAATTCTAATCAAATTAGGGTATATTTTATTAATTTGAAATCTAATTTAATCCGTTGAAATTACTTTAAAAATATTACTTAATTATCAATTTGCTAATTGACTTTTAATCAAGTATTCTAATTTAAAATTAGAGATAATATAATTTATTTTTTTTGTTTATAAAATTAAAATATTAAATTCTAAAATCTCAATCTTCTAACTTCTTATTATTTTACAACTACTAAACTTTATAATTTAAAAATAGAAAATAACTCGATAATTATAAAATTGGATAAGAATTCTAATTTAAATAGTCAAAACCTCATTATTTTCAAATTTCTAAAACTTTAAATTGTAAATAGGAAAATAGTCAATAATGATAAAATCTCATAAAAACCTTAATTTATTTTAAACTTAATTTATCAAAATTTGTTTTAATTATCTTTAATAAAATAATTTTTTAGGTTAAATTCTTTAATAGATAAATAAATTGAAATTAACTTATAATAAGATTTTTCAAAAATTTTGGATCTTACATTAATTTTTGAGGTTAAATTTTTTATTGAACAAATAAATTAAAATTAACTTATAATAAGATTTTTCAAAAATTTTGAGTCTTATACCAGAGACACACCATAGCTAATTATTGGCTACTCCTAATTAATATTCACTGTTATTAGACTATTAACTAGTTTATTGTCTCCTCATGAATGTCTGTGTAGCATGTTCCTCTCCAAATTTCATCATGGAACTTTTGTCTAAAATGGCATGTTTGCATGAGAAAACTTTCAATTAATTTTCAAAATAAAACCTTGTTATACTATCATCATCCAAGTTTCCTGTTTTTGCAATCTAGTCTTATGTATTTATCAATTTATTTGATTACAGCAGAACAATAAAAAGCAGTAAATATAACTTGTTATCTAGCTTTTTTTTTTAATATTGATAATAATTAATTATAATAGGAGTACATAAAGAGTACATAAAATTAACTACAAAATTTTTTTCCCTTCGCTGCAGTGTAGCACGATCTTCCACCGGAAGGGCATGAATAAGAGCTACGGTATAATTTAGTGTATTCCACGGATGAAGTGGTCCACTACCTCCTTCTTCAGATCCGTTCCTCATATCCCATCCTTATCCTCCTCGTCGGAATCCTCATTGAACTCTCTCCCAGCCATCCATATCATCTGAATCATGAACACTTTATCCCAGTCATTACATTCTATGTTAAAATCTACTGAATCATCTCCACAACCTATTAAATCATCATGCTTCTGCATTTACGAGAGGGAAAATTCACTTTCAAATATGAAGGGAAGTAAAATCTTATGATTTAGTGAGTGATATTGATGAGTTTTTTTGTAACTCTTAACTCACGTCTACCATTGTTTGAAGGCTACGGCAAATGAGAAATGTTTTCAGTTGGTAAAAGTATCTCAGGCTTATTGGAATCCAACTTCCAAGTTCCTTATCTTACATGAACATGCGGAGGAAATTCTAATTGAACATCAACAACAGTAAAACACAAAAAATTTGGTATAAATGCAATTAGTTAGAGCTTAGTGAGCTATTTAAATTTTTTTATTAGTTTAATATTGATGGTAATTAATTATAATAGGAGTACATAAGGAGTACATAAGGTTAATTACATTTTTCTTTTAAAAAAATGAGAAGAATCATTTTTTTTCTTTCTCAATTTTCACTCATCAAACCATTAATATCACAGTTTGAATAGTTTATGACATCAGATTTTTTTTTCATTGTGTGGTGAGTGTGGTTCGAATTAAAAAGTTGTGAATTGCCAATGATGTCATTTTCTTTCTTTCACTTATTTTTACTTCGACATTTTCTTTTTTCCTTTCTTACCTCTTCCCTGAATCTCATCGAATAGAGTTTGATGAGAGGTTAGTTCACATGATTCTTTCTTAGTGAACATAATTGTTTCAGTTAACGAGTAGGAAGGAAGAAGAAGATCTAAATCCTTATTACTCTGTGATGGTTTCTCAAAATGGCAGACATGGTAAACAGATTCTCGAGTGGTGATTTTGACAATCAAAGCAATGTCAATTTCCTCCATCGACTCACGAATCTTCAATTTCAAATTTCGAAAAGCAACACAAGTCTAATTCAAGATCAATCAAACCTTTATTTTAGTAGAGGTCGTTGAACTACAATGGCATGCTCTCATTGCAACAAGTACGGCCACACAGAAGATGTGCTATAAGAAGTATGGGTGCTCCTCCCATTTCTAGCAACGGCAGGAACATAACACCACAATCAATCACGTGATCATTGAGGTATGCTCAATGACAAACAATCCAAGCTCAATTGTCTGCAAGAGAATATTGGAACATCAAAATCTGAGTTTCCTCCAGAACAAAGATTTGCCTCGTTAGAATTGATCAAAGACAACAGTGTGCAACAACAACCTCATAATGCAAACCAAATTTTGACTAATTCCATTCAAACCTCCACTCCAAGTAAAATCATTACATTACATTTTAATACGAGAATTTTGAACATTATCACTCCAAAATCTGCACTATAGGTCATTGTGTAACACCCCAACTATCAAAATGTCACGCTTCCGGCTGCGCCATTCTGATAATTCGGGTATTACGACGACTCTTAAATTATTTAACACTAAAATATGAGTCTGTTCAAACTTAACACGTATTTTCAAAACGTACATCCATACTTTTAATACAAATTACAATACTTACAAAGAATATATATATATATATCAAATTCCTATGCATTACCTAATATAATTCCTATCCCTCTTACAAAATGTATAAAGATAAAGGCGAGAAAAAACATAATATCTAAAACAATACAATAAATCATATAAATAGAAAATAGGATAAACTCTTCGTGACTTTTCGTCCATATCCTGAAAAGGAAACACCTGTAGGGGAGTGAGAACATCGTCCTCAAAAGGGTTCTCACTATAGGGCTACAGAATTATTATAATAAAATACGTGAAAATAAAACCGTTACAGTGATTAATGACTGCCTTATGCATCTTTTCAAAATAATAGATTTGAAATCCGTTAATTCTTAAAAAATCCAAAAGCCTTTTTAAAAAGTTTTTTCTAGACAGTATGAATGACCGAGTTGTTCCAAGCATAGGTTCATTAAGTCTATGCTGAACCAGTTTAGTTTTTCATACTCTTCTAAACCAAAAACTCAAATCAAACATGGCCTTCGGCCCATCTCATAATCAACCACGGCCCTAAGCTCAAACAATTCAATCAACAATCAATCCGCCACAATCCAACCAATTTTAAGTCATAAACACAAGTAAGAATGTTCAAACACAATCAAGCAGTTACATCAAGTAGAGCAATTAGCAATTAAATATAATTATTCATATAGGCAAACCAAGTACAATATGCACACCCAAACAATGTCACATAGATGCATATGATGACTGCATGTCCTATGGCTGATGAGGCTCATCTGTCGGTTATCAAGCCAACCCGACAAGTCTGAAACCCTTGGACTCTCCCCCATCGCACATCCCATGAGTCTATGCATAGTTTTTTTCTCATTTCATTTATAATTCATACATTCATATATAACTTTACTCAATGGAGGTTATCAATTCCCGGGAATTTATACTTGCCCGGTCACCCTTACGACGTAGGGTCAACAGAGTATCGAGTCTCAACCTTGGAACACGTAGTGGCAAGCCACGATACTCTATCCAGAAAAACTCGTATCTCAGATCATTTGAGTGCATAAGCCAAATAATATTCATAATCATTCATCCATCATCATTTCCTCACTTCATTAACAATTCATATCAAACCAGTCATCATTCAAGCCATAAGTCACCTTTTTCTCAAATCTCTTTACTTTGAAACCAGGATCAATCCATTTCAGTCTTCACTTTAAAATCCTCAATTTCTCAAATCATTTCAAGCTCATAATCCAATTCTCTTTCAAGACTTAGTCACTATATCTGACATTTCCCAAAACTTCCAAAAGACTTTCAAATATCACCTCAAAAGGGAATTTTCTTTGAAAAGACTCAATCCTTCAATTTTAAATCATTCACTTGACTATTTTAAATTAGAATTATTAATTAAGAACCTTGGTAAAGACTGAAGACTCTAGGAAAGAATAACTTGCCTCATTTCTTAAACTCTTTAGAAATCTATGAAATCATAGTTACTAAATTTGAAGTCAATTGAGATAGAGACTTAAAACGAAAACCAAGGCATGCAAAATAATAGTGAAAATGAAACAAATTTTAAAACCAAAATTATTGAAATAAATTAAAATGGAGATTTAAAACCAAAACCAAAGCATGTTGAAAACATTAAGTTCCAAATCAATTCCATTTCATTCTTAAATCGGTAACCTTCTCAAAGGCCCAGAACTGTTTAATATTGTTAAATCAAAAGTTAAAGAGTATTTTAAAAGCAAAACGAACTTAATTAATCAAAGTTCAATTTCTTTCAAAATCCACTGAAACGTTTCTAAAAGTACTTCTTTAATCAAACTCCAAAACATAGGTTCTTTCATATTTAAATCGTTCTTAAAACAAAAACTTTCCATAAACAGATTAAATTCGAAATATCTATTTCTTAATAATCAAGAACCAAGCAATAGAACCTCTCAAATTCATCTTTTCTAAATCACATTTTAAAACAAAATCTTAAATTTCATGAAAATTCAGCAGCATCTCCTCTAAAACTTGGACTTTGCCACCTTTTTCAGGTCCCAACCAAATCTTTCCATAACCCCTTCCACGGGTTCAAAACCAAATCAGTTTAAGATCAGACTAATTCCAAAAAATTCATATTTTAAGAAGCAACTTCATTTACAATGGATTAAACTCAACTTCAAAACTGTAAAGAAAAAACTTTAAAGAAACGCTTCAAGAACCGTCCGTTTCACAAACCAAACAGTAATCCAATCAAACAAGCATTTATATCCATCCAAGTCAATCAAGCAATACATAAGATATATACAATTACTAGAAGTACATTTTCTCACATAACTACCCATATATAATAATTCCAATTTATAAAGTATAGTTTTCTGAAAAATACCCCTACCTCGATAAATCAAAACCATAACCCAAACATGTCAAAGAAATATTTTCCTCTCGACTCGTAATCAACGGCAACTGAAACCTCAGCTCCGCTTGCTTTATCAATAGCAGAAACAGCCTCAATCACTACATGCAAACTCGGTTTCAAATTCCTAAAAACGTTAACATCCCGAAAACTTAAAACGTATAACAGAAAACTAAAGGCGAGGATTCGAAATAGAGTACACTTAGGTAGCGTTTGTTTTTGGAGACAGTACACAAAGACATGGACATTAAATGTTTAAAACGTGTTTGGTAGCAGAGACATAGACAGTGGACATATTGTCTCTGGAACAGTTTTTTTAATTTTTGTGTCTACTCTTTTATGAAGGACAATGATGGACACGGAAATTAACAAAGTGGACACAAATTTTTTAATGAAAATTTTTTCCCATTTTATCCCTACATATTATTATTATTCCATTGTTACCATTTTTAAAATCATATCATAAGCCCTAATTTTATGTGTTGTGCAGCAGCCTTCTCCTCCGAGGTAATCTTTCCCATGCTCTCTGTTTCGTCTCTCCTTCTTCCTTCTCTTTTTCGGATTCTTTTTTCGTTTCACTTCCCAGGTCTAGCTCTTTGTCTCTTCTCTTTCTCTTCTTTCTCTCTGTCTCTTTCTTCTTCTTCTTATTTCTCTTCTTTCTCCGATGTTCTGTTGTTTAGTACTTCATCTTATTCTTCTTTCTTTTTTTTTTTGTTTCTTTTTCTTCTTCTTTACTGCTTCTCCTCTTCATTTTTTTTGCTCAACTAATTTAACTACAACATTTCAGAAGCAAATTATTTATTAGAGCTTGTCACAACTTTTGGAATTCACGTGTTCTTCTCTTTCTCAGTCACGCAGGTATATAACTATGCCTTTCCTCTTTGCTTCTTATTTTCGTTTGCATTTTTTTACTTTAAATTATTGGGTTCTTCTGGCTTCTTTTATTTTTATTTGTTTATATTATTTGTGAGTTGAAAATATAAAAATTGAATATGGACATGAAATTCTTTCTGGTGTCAAAATTTTTAATTTATACAATCCTACTGTGAATGAATGATTGAACATATTTTGTTCAGAATGGAATAAGGAATGCAAAAAAATTATATTGAACTCTTCTTATTTATTTGAATGCAAAAATAAAATAATTAGTCGGTGATGTTGTTATTTTTATTCTTATTGATTATTTTTAGTATTTATGTTATTTTATAATAAATTACGATTTATATTTTTTATCTGTTGTTAGGGAAGAATGGAACTATTGGACCAATCTGAACAATTTAGGCAATTTCTTTTTTTTTTATTTTATGATTCAGGTTGAACTTGAGACAGCCACAATATTATTTTTGATGTTTGCATTTTTTTATTTGAGAAATAAGAGAAGGAGACATTTGTTGATTAGGAATAGAGAAATTAATACTAATCCCTTAAGACGGAATGTGTTAAGCCGCATCATAGGAGGAGGCGATAGAAATTGTATTTGGGAATTAAGGATGAGCGTAGATGCATTAGGAAGATTATGTGAGTTACTTAAAGTTCAGGGTGGATTAAGTGATGAATGTCATGTAAATATACCTGAGCAAGTGATTATATTTTTAATAATTTTAGCTCATCATAAAAAGAATCGCACACTCCAAGTTAGATTTTATAGGTCAAGAGAAACAATAAGTAAGTACTTTAATAAAGTTTTGTCGTCGGTAATATGTGTCCAAACCCTGTTGTTTGCAAAGCCTGTTCCTGTTCCAGATGACTACATAGATCCCCGATGGAAATGGTTCAAGGTATGTCTAATGAAGAAACGCGGTTGTGGTTTTGTATTATATATGGTATAGAGATAGTTTTGAACCTTCAATTTCTTTGCTTTAGAACTGTCTATGAGCATTAGATGGAACATATATAGATGTGATTGTCCCTGAAGAAGATAAATCAAGATACAAAACAAGAAAGGGTAAAATATCAACCAACGTCCTAAGCGTATGCAATTGAGATATGAATTTTGTGTACGTACTTAGTGGATGGGAAGGATCCGCATCGGATTCAAGAGTCCTTAGAGATGCAATTTCACGTCGTAATAACCTCAAGATACCAATTGGTATGTAATAGTTAAATTTTAGGTAACAAAAACACTTCAAAATTTTTAATTCATACAATTTTCTTAATCCTCATAACGTGTCTCTTTTGATTTATAGGGAATTATTATTTAGTGGATGCTGGTTATACTAATTGCAAGGGGTTTCTAGCACCATATAGGCATACTCGATACCACGTACAAGAATGGGCCTATGGTAGAAATGCGCCTAGAAACTTTCGAGAATATTTTAACAAGAAGCACTCTTCAGCTAGGAACATTATTGAGCGTTGTTATGGTTTATTGAAGAAGAGATGGGCAATTTTGAGGAGTCCTTGTTTCTAGCAAATCAAGACAAAATAGAATAATTATTGCTTGTTGTTTATTACAAAATTTTATTCGGCTTAATATGGACTCCGATCCTGAGGAGGACATATCACTTGAGAATGAGCAAGTGCTTATTGGAGAGGAGCATGATGATAACCAAGATGGCGACGATGAAATTATTGACAGTGTAGAGGGCAGCAATGAATAGACTGTTTGGCGGGACAACTTAGCACATGAAATGTAGAATGAGTGGATGCATAGCCGAATTAATTAGTTGGTTTATTTCTTGTATGTGTATTTTATTTGAATTATTATGATAGTTTGTTGTGTTTGATTTTGTATTCTAATGATACATTATAAAAATAATGTCATGATATGCTTATGATATGCTTTTGTGTTGTATTGATACATTATATGTGTATTTTATTTGAATTATTATGTGTATTTTATTTAAATATATTGTATTGATACATTATAAAGATAATGTCATGATATGCTTAGGATGTTCAATTAAATTTTTATTGAGTTAATATAGATTGTAGGGACAAATGGATAGACATGTTTGGACTGATGAAGAGACAGAGGTATTTGTTGGTTTTATGGATGAGCTTGTCATTGAAGGAAGAATAGTTGATGCAGGTCAATTTAGGCCTGGATCTTTTGAGAAACTTGCTACAAAAATGAATGAGAGGTTTCCAGGTGGTGGTTTTCAAATAACTCATTGCAAAAACAAGGTTAAGAGGTTGAAAGAGAAATATCAATTTGCTACTGACATGGCAGCCTGTAGCGATTTTGGATGGGATGATGTGAAGCAATGTGTGGTTGTGGACAACAAAGAGATCCTAGCTGCTTATATGAAGGTTGGTTTACAAGTTTGATTTTGTTGAATTAATTTTATTCTACTTGATAGTCTGTCCTTCTTTGTTGATCTTTTATTTTTTATTTTTTCTAGAAACAAGGAGTAAGGTTGTATACTCCAAGAAAGCCTTTTCCCCTTTATATGCGCTTGGAAAAAATATTTTGTAAGGAAATAGCAAATGGGGATGCTGCTGTATGCGACAATGACGCTGAAGAAGAAGTGCAAATGAATGGGTATGAAGAAATGGACGAAGAAGATACGGATATCTTTAACTCAAACCATGATTGCAGTGAATCTCTACTCCAACAATCAAATTCTGTGGCTTCATCTTCTGGGAAGAAACAAGGAAAGAAGCCTTCCTCATTTAAAGCGGCAAAGGATACTAAGATGATGAAGGAGTTAACTGACACGCTGAAATTTGTGTTCGATCAACAGGGAAAGCGTTTGGATGCTTTTGCCCAAGCTATGGTAAACACTCGTGAGGAAAAAAAGGCTGGTGATATACTTAGCGAACTTGGATTCACTGATGATGAAGTTATTTCTATTGCACTCAAGTTCTCCACAAATCCTCAACTGGAAAAAATATTTTGGTCATTGGGAAATAGTCAGAAAGCCGGATTTATTAGAGCTATATTGCATACTTAGAATTAGAGTTAATCTCTTTTAGAGTTATCATTTCATTTTGTGCAGATTTAGGTTCAAACATGTATAAATTTGAATGCAAGATTTTGTTGATGTTAGTGCATAATTAGTTTTAAGTATTGGTTTTAATTATGTTACTACAGAAACTTGTTCAAAATGGGTGCTTAATTAATTTTAGTTTTTTTCTTCAATTTGCAAATGTTTTTTTTATTTATGTTCAATTAGAATTTTTAGTCAACTGTGCAGAATATAACTTTATTTATGTTAATCATGTGCAAAAGTACTCGCTAGAAATTAGGGGTGGCAAAACGGGTCGAGCCCGTCGGGCCGATCCGCTAAACCCGCTAAAAAAGGCGGGTCGGGGGGCGGGGCGGGTTGGGGCGGGCCAGCCCGCTTTGCCACCCCTACTAGAAATGATGAAATGACAATAATAAAGTCACATGAGGAGAGTAGCACAAAAATATCTAGCTCTATCATGTACACGCTCAAATCTAAAGTTTCATCAAAATTTACAGTTGCTAGCCTTGATGTCTATGAGCCTATGAGATTATTAGATGACAAGCTATCCACCAGCAATTGGCCCCCCAAGACCTTTCTTCATAACCTTCATGCTGCTGCTTTTCTCTTCTTTTCCCTTAGCTCATTTTCTTCTAGGAATTTTCTTTCTTCACCTTAAGCTTTCGACACCTTCACCTTGGTAGAATTCTGGTAGGAAGATCAACCAGTGTTAGATTAACAACTGTCAAAATTACCAAATTAAATGGATGACACGAATCTTTCAAACTGAGATGGATATGAACATAATGGACAATAATATAAGGCCACTTGAAACAGAGTTCCCTCTGGCCCTTCGCGATATATAACACGAAACTCTTCATTATCCTATTTTATCTGTTTAAAGAAGTAAAATTACAACAATGCAAATTACTGATTTCAAGTTCTATATCTAAAAGGATGGACAATAAAAATATAGCATAGTTATAGTGTAGATAGCATACTTTCCAATCAGTGTGTGATGGTGTACTTGTACTAGACCCTTTACTATATTCAGAAATACTCATCAACTATAGTACTAATAAACATTCAATCATTACAAAGCAAATATGGCTAAGGAATGCTCTTAGTACCTTGTTGTTTTGAAGAATGCAAGAGTTGAGTCTGAACAAGGTTTTTGAGCATGTGATAATTTGTCATATGAGGTGAGGCAAGAGTGTTGTCCAGCCTCTCCCTATACTCCACAATCTCTCTTTTCTTCTCCATCTTCTTTGCATCTCCAAAGGAAAAAAACACAAGAAAGTCCCTTTTACTCAAAAAGCCACAACCTTTCAATTTTGTTAATGTTGTTTATGAATATTCTCCAACATCACACGAATCACTGTCGGTAACATATCAACCAACACATATAAAAATAGCATTTGTTGCACAAAATGGGTGGGTGCAAAAAGGTTTCTTTCACCCCATTATCATAAATGGAGTTATTAGTACTCGAAAGTAACAATTGAAACTCTGGAACTAGACCTGCATAATAAATGAAACTGGCCAAAGGGTGAGTAGTTACCTCCACATTCCACACCAACTCACCCATGAAATTTTGCTAGCAGAATTTAATGAAACCACCACGTGAGTAAAACCAAACTCACCTAAATTTCATGATAAGCTCAATTCATATAGTCAAGTACTAATAATAGTATCCAGGTAGTAAATTTTGATCAAAATTTAATATTGCACTTACATGAAACTTTGCTCAGTTTGGCTTTGAATGACAGAAAAAGATTGAAATTTGCAGAAGCTAAATCAATGAAAGAATTATTGATTTGATGATATGATAATTAGAAGAATATATAGAAGATATTTTCTTTATAGTGGGGGGCAACAAGCTAACAAGAACCGCACAAAATAGTAGAATCTCGTAACTCCCAACCAACTCTAACTATTATGAATATTGCTAAGCATTAGCTCCTTAATTACCCACTTTTAAGGGTTTAACTAATGATGTATATTTACATGAGTTTGATTTTGAGTAAACAATCAACCCTGTCTTTATTCTTTCTTCAGTAAAATATGACCAATGGGATAGTAGCATTTCTTGCAGCAAAGACAATATAGGAAACATTACCCAAATTCATTCATGATGAAGCTCATCCACATACACATACATAGCCATTCTAGATATAGCTCAAATATTATAACTAGAAACAATAATCAATAACAAAGATGATTCACAACACTGTCTATTTTTCAATAACAAATTTCTTATTGTATAAAATATAGTGTTCCAGCATGGAAGTGCTCATAAAACTAATAATGAAATCCATGAGCCAGCATTTTGTCATGAAAGTGCAGTGCTTTTTCAGCGTTACCACATAGACAGAGACCTTTGATGATTGTTGTCAATGTTACGATATAAGGCTGAAAATCACTCTTGAAAATCTTTGCAAAAGTAGAGACAACAAGAGTGATCCAAACCATTCCGCAGGAACAATTGATTAAGATATTCAAAGTAAATAAGTTGGGAGCGATTACCCTGGATTGCAATTGCTGAAAAAGGGAAATGGCGGTGGGCAATGGTTGGTCTGGCAAGAGATCCCAAAATCTTGAGGAATTGAAGGATGGATGGAGGGCGACACATAAAGAGCATGCGAGTGAAGGAATCAACAGCTTCATCAAGTGATTGGGGCTGAAAGTGAGAGTGTAGGGATGAAGTTGGAGGGAAGCAAAGACCGAGAGCAGAGTGAGGAACAAAATTTGGGATTTGAAGAAGAGTGTACTTTAACATGATTCGTGAGAATGGGAACAATGACAACATTCTTGCAATCAAGAGAGGTATGGTAAAACGGAATGCGATGTGTTGAAGAGTAGTCCACCAGAGAGAGTGAGAAGAGTTTAGCGAAGGGTTATGGAGGGCAAGGATTAGAGATACAGGGAAGGAGGGGAGGGATGTCTATTTTAGTAATTTTATTTAATATTTTAGTCTTGTCCATGTGTTTCCATGTGTATCCAAACATAATACTGGATATTACAACATTAGTGTCTTGTCCATCATATCCAAACACAATACACAAACAATAATTTTTAATGTCTCCGGCCTATTGTCTCTGTCTCAGTCTCAGTGTCATGTTCTGTTCTATCTCTAAAAACAAACGCAACCTTACAGTAGCAGCAAAATTGAGCAGCCGCAATCCCGAGCTGTCTCGACGGTAGCTCCGACAGCAGCCTAGAAACTCTGGTGGTTCAACGGCAACCTAAAATTTGACATGCAAACCTCGGAGCTCGACCGTAAGGTAATCAAGATCTCAACCTCGTCAACAAACTTTAACAGAACATTAACACTGAGAGTTCCGAAAAAGGAAGTTATCGTGCTCAGGAAGGATGCCAGAATAAAGCGGTGGTAAAGGCGTTTTGTGTCTCGATGGCAGCTCCATGGTGGACTAGACTAGCGGCGACGGCGAGCCGGGTGGTGGCGGTGCGGACAGCTCCTCCTCCCCTGGCACTCTCCCTCTCTCACGGGTCTCCCTCTCTTCCTCTCCCTTTCCTTCTTTCCCTCTTCCTTTCTTTTCTTCTTTCTTTCTTTTCTTATTATCTAAAGTGAAGCTAATGAGTGTTAGGGTACGGGGAAAGGCTACGGCGCTGGGAGAAGAGTGAGGGTGAGTTAGGGTAGAAAATTAGGTTTAGATAAAATTAGGGTTGGGTTAGATATTTTTAAAATAAAGGTAATATGTAATTTTTATGAAACAAATAAGAAGTAAGATAATCATAAAAATCAAATTAAATATATAAAATAACTAAATATAATAAATCATAAATAATTTATTAATAACTTTTTAAAATTCGGGATTTTACACATTGACTCCGGTGCAACAGATTATGTGACTTTCGACTTAAAATTTTTTTCAAGATTTCAAAATATTGCTCCAATCAATGTGATATTGCCAAATGGGACCAAAACTGTCAGCACCATCATTGGCATAATCACATTTTCTAAAAAATTTTTCTCAAAAATATTTTGTACATTTCCTCCTTTGATTTCAAACTAATCTCTATATCAAAATTAACCTCAAACTTATATTGTCAACTGTTAATCGATGATAAGTATTGTGAGATATAAGATCAATCCAGATCGAAAATGATTGGCATTGCTAAGTGTAGAGAAGGGTCCTATACAATTAGTAGAGAACCAGAATTCTCTCACTTTCCCCTCCTCCAATAAAGCAAGCTTCATTGGCAGCAATTACGACTACTACTCATCCCGCAGCACCTTCATACACTGAGCACAACAACATTTGGCATCTTAGATTAGGACACATACCCATGTATAAACTGATTTTACTGAAGAAATATTATCCTTTTATAGATTGTATTGCTTCAAAACTTCCTTGTGACTCATGTCATTTTGCAAAACAAAAGAAATTATCTTTTGATCTTAGTACAACTGAAATAAAAGATCGTTTTAAATTAGTATATATGGATATCTTGGGTCCCATTTTTGTCCCTTCTAATAAAGGACATAGGTATTTTTTTACTGTGGTGGATGGTAAGAGAAGATTCACTTGGATTTTTTTTTATGAAAACCAAATTTGAGGCATCACAATTAGTTACTAATTTTGTAAATTTTGTCATAGTACAATTTGAAAAACAAGTTTAAGTGTCTAAGGACTGACAATATGGGTCAAAATTCACTCTAAAATTCTTTTATGCATCGACAGGCATTTTACACCAAACTTCTTGTATAGAAACACCAGAACAAAACGGAATTATAGAGTAAAAACACCAGCATATTTTAGGTGTTGCTAGAGCACTGTTATTTCAATTGGGAATTTCACAGTGTTTTTGGCAATATACAGTTGCTCATGCTATTCACCTAATTAATAGACTGTCTAGCACTAAACTGGATAATGCTAGTGCTTATAAGCTTTTGTATGATAACTTAACTAATCTTTCATATTTAAGAGTATTTGGTTCTCTTGTATATGCCTCCACATCAACACATTCAAGAACAAAATTAGATCCAAGAGCCAGGAAAATAACTTTCTCAGTTTTAAATTTGTAACAAAGGGTTTTCGACTTATAGATTTAAAATTAAAGGAAATTTTTATATCTAGAAATGTAACTTTTTGTGAAATTCATTTTCCATTTTTACATTCCACTAGTACTGATATTTCTGCGGTACCCACTCGTACTCTACAATGCATTGATCTTTTTTAATATGATACACCATCCACACATCATTTGCAATCACCCACACATACCACACTCACAGATTCAAATGAACATTTCTCAAGTTCAATGTACTTACTAATTTTCTCACACACTATTGCACTCATTACTACACCACACACTAACAATGCACATGCATCACAAAACTACGATATCACACATGACTGCGTCACTAGAAAATCTGAAAGAATCAAGAAATCGCCTGCTTATTTAAAGGACTACCATTGTATGATAACCCACGCAGCTCACTCTAGCAACTTTGCCAACTCTAACTCTTTATATCCTATCTCACAACACTTGTCATATGATAAAATAACCCCAAAATATAAGTCCCTTCCTCTAGCCATCACCTCAAATCTGGAACCTAGCACTTATGAGAAAGCGGCTGCACATGAATATTGGAGAAAGGCAATACAAGCTGAATTGACAGCTCTAAATCAGAACAGAACTTGGTATTTCACTGAACTCCCAAAAGGCAAGAAGGTTGTAGGTTTCAAATGGATTTTTTGGATAAAATTCAATCCCGATGGCACCATAGAAAGGCACAAAGCGAGACTAGTTGCAAAATGATTTACTCAAGTGCAAGGAGTGAATTATGGTGATACTTTTAGTCCAGTTATCAAAATTATACTTTACGAGTCCACTTAAGCAAGTGTCAGAGATTAGAATATTACTTTGTACATGCGGTAACTCATTGACTAACATCAAACTCTTAAATGTGGCTCTAATCTGCCATGAATAGCAGTGGTTATTGATATAAAAGCAGGATGATTATTGAGCTTGTAGTTAGATTAAGTGTGATTAATTAAAAAGGACTTTGTTAGATAGACAATAATTTTTGTAATAATGTAAAGAATGAGTTCTAAAATTGGCCTAATAAAATAAAAACATACTACACTCTTAAATTATCCACCTAAATTTTAATATTAGATAACCATCTACACACCTAATGAATTGAACATCCGATATATCCATTATTCACATTGTTTAGTATTTTTATTGTCTACTTATACTTTTTCAATTAAAAATTGAGTAAAGTGATAAATTCTAAAAATTTATATTTTGGACAAATTAATTCTTAAAAAAAATACTAATAAAATATTTTAAAACAACAAACATAAATAAATTAATTTAAATTAAAATTTTTTATTCTAATCATAAGAGCTCATGTTAAATGCATCACGATTTTTTATAATTTGTGTCTTCTTATTTACCTGCAAACACTTCCACTATAATAAGATATAAGGTATCATACAGTCAAACACGCGTTCATATCTAATCCCCATTCCCTTCCACATGTTTCCCTTTTGGTTATTTTGTCCTATGTTTTTTTTTTAATTATCATTTTTATTAAAATTTAATTAATATTTAATTATTAAAAAAAAGTGTACAATATCATATTATTAAATATAATTTTATATTAATTAAAATATTAATGATAATTAATTAATAACTATAAATTATATGTTTGAGGATATATGGTGAAGCTTTGCAATTAATAAGGATATGTGGCATTACTTTTTTTTTCAAAAGATAAATTTTATTGGTGTAATAAAATAAAAGGCCCATTTTGGGCTTACAGCAACAGAGAAATGGGAATTCTCCAACTAAGTAAAAGTATTAGATGTTATCTCCTCATTAAGACATAGAACGTGAAAAAGGGTAAAGTGAAAAAGGAAGAGTTTTTGGAGAAGGAGTGTCGTTCTTGGAACTTCATCAATGGAGGTGAGTCACTGCTTCCAAAGTTCCAGATCTTGCAATAGCTACTACTTCTTGAGGAGAAATGACTTTGACTTCAAAAATTCTCAAGTTCCTCATCTTCCAAATCTGCCAGGTTAGTATTGCTGCCAAATGAGTTTCTTTTTGCATCTGCCTATGCTCTTTGAGTTGTTCTTGGAGCCATAACCACCATCTCCATGTTTCTGTTTCTTGGTTTGTCCAGAGAAGGCTTGCTATTTTCCAAGCATTCTTTGATTCCGGATACTGGGTGAGACAGTGGGGAATTGATTCTACTGTAGCATCACAACGATTACAGATTGGGTTCACCATTTGGATTCTAGATTGCAATCTTTCTTTAACTGGTAAACCTTCATGCATTACTTTCCATAGAAAAATTTTAATTTTGGGCTGGCATTTTAACTTCCAAATTGAACTCCAGATTTCTCTTCTTCTGCATTGTTCCGGCAAAAATTCAACTGGTGCATGGTAGAACTGAAAGGCCAACGTATATCCAGAGGCAACCGAGTAGCATTCATTCTTCTCTTTACTCCAGGTAACGATATCTTCTGTTGTTCTGATGCCTGTGTTCATGATTGCCTGCGCTACTTTTTGTGTGAATGTTGAGGTGATTAGATCTTGATTCCAATTTTGATCTGGAAGGAGTAGTTCAGAAACCCAAATCGGGTGATTGTGTGAATGGTTGATAATTTGAATTTCATTTGGTTGAATTTGCTTTATCCAGTTATCCTCTAAGATTTTAACTGAATGTCCCCGTCCAATCTTCCAAAAAATGCCTTTCTCCAAAACTTTTCTACCTTCCAGAACACTTTTCCAGCCCCAAGATGGATTATTACCTGTTTCTGCACGTAGAAAGGTTGAAAATTTAAAATATCTGCTTTGATAGACCTTGTAAATTAGAGAGTGAGGTCGAGAGATCAGCCTCCAGCCCTGTTTTCCTAACATTGCCAAGTTAAAAGCCCTGAGATCCTTAAAATTCAGACCACCTTGGTTCTTTGGTCTACAAGCAATCCGCCAATTAATCCACTGCATCTTCCTCTTTGCGTTCTTTTGGCCCCAGAAAAACTGCATTATTGGCTTTTGGATGTCCTCTAATAGTGTCTCGGGGAGTTTAAAGCAGCTCAGTGTGTATAGAGGCACTGCAGTTGCCACTGCTTTTATTAAAACCTCTCTGCCACTAGCTGACAGCAAAGCTCACTTCCAATGCTGTAGTTTTTGCAAAACCTTGTCTTTGACAAAGTTAAATGTCTCTTTTTTTGATCTATTGACCACTGCTGGAAGGCCTAAATACTTGTTCTGGCAGCCAACATGTGGTATAGACAACAAGGCAGCTAGCTGATCACGGACTGATAGGGGAGTGTTCTTGCTAAAGAAAACAGAAGACTTATCTAAATTTATCACCTGACCACTCACTTCTTCATAGTCTCTAAACAACTTTAGTAAACTTTCGCAATCTTTCATTGTCGCCTTACTGAACAAAATAGAATCATCTGCAAAGAATAAATGACTGACCTTAGGGCATCTGGGGTTCAGTCTCAAACCAGAAAATTCTAGCCTCCGTTCTCCTCTGTGGAGCAGACGGGAAAAACCCTCTGCACAGAACAAAAATAGATAGGGGGAGAGAGGATCACCCTGACGTAATTCTCTACATGGTTTAAAAAAATCATGAGGTTGACCTTCCACAGTAACAGAGTAAGAAACCGTTGTCACACACTCTTTGATCCAGTCCATCCACTTTTTGCAAAATCCCATCTTGCTCATAATCTCCCACACAAAAGTCCACTCAACCCTGTCATAAGCCTTGCTCATATCAAGTTTTAGAGCCAATTCATAGTCTCCATAACTCTTATTCTTCAGAAAATGCATAAACTCATGCGCAATTAAAATATTATCGCTAATCAATCTTCCTCTAATAAAAGCACTCTGAGTATCACTTATCACCTGATTCATTACATGTTGTAGTCTGTGTACCAAAATCTTAGAAATGATTTTATAGAAAACACTACTAAGGCTGATTGGTCTAATGTGCTTCATAGTGTTAGCATTTATAATTTTCGGAATAAGGCAGATATTTGTATGATTGAAAGCTTTCAACAATTTACCTCCTGAAAAGAAACTCTTGACTGCACTAATTACATCCTTCTAAATTAGCTCCCAATAAAATTGAAAAAACTTTCCTGTAAACCCATCATCTCCCGGAGCTGAAAATGGATTAATAGAAAACACTGCTTCTTTAATTTCACTGTCTGTTACTGTTCTAGTGAGCATTCGGTTTGTGCGAGCATCTACCTTCGTAGGAATTTCTTCTAAAACTTCTGTAGGTTCCCTTGGATTGTCAGAAGTAAATAGATTAACAAAATATTCCTGAGCTACAGCCGCAATACCTTGTTGATCAGAGGCCACATTACCATTGTCATCTACAAGTTCTTGGATTTTATTCCTCCGGCACCTTGACTGAAATTTAGAGTGAAAGAACTTTGTGTTTTTGTCACCCCAATTATTGAAGAATAATTAACTCACTTGTCTAAGAAAGAAACCTCAAGCAAAATTTCAAGGCGAACTATGGAGGAACAAAATACGTAATCAAGAAACCTAGAGATGAAACCTCTAACGTTTCCCAAACCCCACAACGTGTTACCTATTACTTCTATTTCGTCCATGACAACCCATTAGTACTCTCATATACATAAATCATTAGTATTAAGTTGGCCAGACCTAATACCATGAGATATGCAATGATAGACTAACAGTGTTAATCATCAGACAGTCATGCATATCAAATCTAAATTCTTGTTATCAGAACAAGTTACTAAGCATGACAGACACTCAGAGTATGCAATGAAACATAGTCAGTCTATTCCCAAGGCTCTAACAGGAACGAACTGCTCTAATACCATAATGTAACACCTTAACTTCTAGCACGTCATGATCGTACTAAGAATAAGGCGTTACGACTCTATTTTCCTTTTATTAGCTATTTAATATTGAGCCTCTACACGTTAACTGATCGATAGATTTTAAGAGAAAAAAAAACGAAATTCCTTTTAATTTGGTATATACTTCAACTCAACTATGTCAGATAAACATATACTCACATAATTAATATTAATACATAATAATTATTCATACAAGACTTAAATACAACCTACCCCTCTGTAAAAATACAACACTTTTCAACATCAAGGGCGAGGGGAAATAAACCCAAAAGCAACTAGCCAAACAAGCCTTCTATTCGTCCGTAGCTTTTCAATTAGCCATCCTGTCTGTACCTCTGAAAATGATTTTTTAAAAATTTTGGGGTGAGAACAAAGCCACACGTTCTCAGTAGGGAACGTGAATGCCGCAATAAACAGAGTAAATACAAATAGCTAGTTCATATCACAAAAACAATTTCACTTAAAACAGTTTTAAATTCCTTTCTTTAAATCACGTTACTTACACAAAAATCCAGTCACATTAACAGTTCCTTATCCATAAACAACATTCCTAAATACATTATTAAGACTACAACACAAGTAAAATATTCATCAAGCACACAAGCAAATCACCAAAACAACAGCTCAATCACAAATGAACAATAAAGCAAACGCAATCAAATGTAAATGCGCAAACAAGATGATGCATGCCTGTTCCTAGCACAGGCCATGAGCTCATGCGTCGGTTGTCTACCCGCAACCCGACGTTACTCGGAGTGAACCCCGAATATGGTCCTTTTACTGTGTCAATTAGACACCTTGGCATCACGGTTACCCGTGTCAATTAGGCCTCATTATAATAACAGTTCAATGTGTATCACAGTAAGGAACAGTGCTATCAATTAGGCAAACATTCCCGCATTAGCAATCTCAAGCTATCAGTTAGGCGGGCCCTTTCGCATTAGCAGTTTGGCACAAAAGCCCATTCAATATAATTCTCAACTTTTATTTCATTCCTTGTTCCTCATTCTTTTTCTTTCCCTTTAAGTATCTTTTCCATCCTTTATTTCTTACTTTCTTTCCTTTCCATTATGCCTCCGCATCGTCTTACAACTAAATACACCTCCGCATCACCAAGTAGCTAAAAGTACCTCCACATCACCATGAAACTAGGCGTACTTCCGCATCACCATTTAACTTTAAACGTTTCCTAGGGATAACTTACACACCTTTGTTTAACTAAGTTCATACATTCTGCTAAATTTGGACATATCCTTTAGGTCTAAGCCAAGTTTCACCACGTTTGGATTAGAATTGAATTAGATAGCCAACTTAATAAAATCTGTTGCTGCACTAAAGGGAATTTAGAAAAAAATACAGCAAGCAGTTCTGTTTTTAATAAATCTGTAATAAATTCAATTCTGATCCATTACTTCTAAATTTTGGTGAGAATATACTTAAAACTCATAAGTTTTAGGACAAATAAATTTCAGATCCATAGCATCTCGTTTGGTTAATTAAAAGTCAGTTGGAAATGCTGCCCTGTTTCTTTAAATTAGTTCTGAATTTCCTGCAAACAGCCCAACTTCCAAGAGACATAACTAATTCTACAAAATAGAAATGGATGTGAAATTTATACTCACTTAAAATAGACCGATATATCTTAAAAACCCTTTTGGAAGAAACTCAAAATTCCAAATAAATCAAAAGTTATAGCGTCTGGAAGTTGGTACTGCAGAACCAGAAAACCAGAAAATTCTGCAGCAACCACTAAACTTCAAAAATTCATATCTTCCAAACCACTTGGCCAAATTCCCTGAAATTTTTATGGAGAAATCTTGACTTCTTGAAGTTTGACAGAAAAATAATTTGGATAAAGAAGTATGTCTAGATTTCTCCCAGTTTTTATTTTAAGCTGCTGCCAATTATGCAGAAAATTCTGCATTAAGTAATTTTAACAACCCTTCATACCATATTTTATATTCAAGCCTAAAATTCCTCTAAAACCATAATTCTAACTTTCTTTAAACTAACAAAATTTGCCCAAGAATGCTTAATTCAATATATCACCACTTCACATTATAGGTGCAACGTAATCATATTATCACAGCATCCATTCTTTAGCATCTCATCTATCACAACATATCTCAAGTTATGATTCATCAAATAAATTTCCAACAGCCATCGCAATATTCCATACTCAAAACCATCATCAACAAGTACTAACATCATGTATCACTTCAAAACACACAACATCATCAATAATTACTACATGAAATCATTAAACCAATCACCAATCACAGCTATGATTCAACTCAATTCCAACAACTATTCACACAAAGAAGCCATAAACTATTTGCAATTACTCATTTAATGTTATTGGCGTTCATACTTTAAAACCTTTATTTTTAAAACAAACCCCCTACCTTGATTTGTCGAACCCGTAGGAACTAACCGCGATAATCCCCTTTCTTTATCCCTTAATTTTCAACAGCGGCAGCAACCCTCAATGCAGCCAGAGCAGCGGCAGTAGCCTCAACTCCTTCAAGGCAGCAACAGCGACAACCGCACCAACTATGATTATCCCGGAGATGCATTAGCAATGAAGGTTTCGGAAATCGAAAAAACTGGAATTAGAACAAGGAGCATGTTCGTCAAATCGAGAAATAGTGGCAGCAGCTAAACGGTGGCAAGAATGGTGACTCCATGGTGGCGTGCAACTCGCCAGCGGCCGTTGTAGTGGCGGAGGTCCCCCTTCTCTCCCGTCACGTCACTCCTTCTCTTTCTCCCCTGTTCATCCGCGACGGTGATGGCTAGGGCTTCTCCCAGCAATGGCTCCTCCGACGATAATGGTTCCATCGACGGCAATGGCGGCGAGAAAGCACGATGGCGATGCGACAGCATCACGGCTCCACGATGGAATGGCGAGCTCGACGGTGACGATGGTCTTCGCACAGCAACGGCGCGTCTTTCCTCTGGCTCTCCTCCGCGAACTCACTCTCTCCTCCGTTTAAATTATATATAAAACTCTTTTATCTTTAATTACTAGAACTTTGAATTTTAATTAAACAAGAACCATTAATCTCAGTAAATCAAAAATATCTAATTATAATTGAAATTTATATAAAACCAAATTAATTTAAAACTTGAAGTCTCATAATCTTTCTAAAAAGAAAATCATATATATATAATTATAAATAATTCATTATTTATTTTCTAAAAATCCGGGGGTTTACACCATCTGCAGCTGCTCCTTTTTCTTTTTCTTCTTCCAATTTCCCCTGCACTCTTCGGATCTGCTGTTTTGAATTTGAATCTGCTGATTTTTGCCATTCATACAGTTTATGCCTGCAATGTTTTAGTTTTGTAGCCAATTTGAACATGGATGAGCCCACTACTTCCAAGTCCCAAGCATGTTTAACAATATTTGATACCTCTTCTTTATCGCACCAACGCTCTTGGAACCTGAATCTTCTTCTTGACCTTCTTTCTTCCTTTTCTGAATTAAGGAGCAAGGGGCAGTGATCAGATCCTGTACCATCCAAATGAGACACGAAACCGTTTGGATATTCTGCTCTCCATTCCGTCGACACAAGTGCTCTGTCTAGTCTTTCTTGAATAAAATTACCTCCGAACTGCCTATTACTCCATGTGAACTTCTTGCCTTCATATCCCATATCCACCAATTCAGCTTTCTTAATAAAATCATTGAATTTCTGAATGGATGATGCTGATTTCATCCTCCCTCCCTCCTTCTCATGGTGGGCCTTTATAGCATTGAAGTCTCCTACCACCAATCGATGCTCTCCCGAAGTATCCATAATCTGAAGTAGCTGTCCGAACTGCGCTTCTCTAATTGTTTCATCTGTGTGGAGATGCACAGCAAAAACTTCCCATGTCTTTGCATTTTGACTATCCTCCCATGCAAAGTGCACTAGAAAAGATTCAAAAGCTTTGATTTGCACCCTCGTTTCCTCCTTCCAAGCAACCATTAACCCTCCTGCATGTCCAATCGGGTCCAAGCAAAACAAATTCGAGAAACCAACATCCTTAATCACCCTCTCCACATGCGAGGTATTGTTTTTGGTTTCACAGAGAAACAATACCTCGGGGGAATGGGATTTAACAATCCCTTTAATGTTGTGAACTGTAAGGGGTTTCCCCAAACCCCGACAGTTCCACATTGTCATCTTCATGAATCCTTGGGTGCCAATTGTTGGGCGGCACCCTCCCCCTTCTCAGTTTGACTTGTTTCTATCGAACAATGCTTCTTACTTGCTACCATATCCTCCTTTTCCCTTGTTCTCCTTTTAACCCCTGTTACCTTGTTGCCCATTTTACCTCTCCTTGCCATCTGCTTCCAACTCAACTTGAGTTTTCCTTTGATCTCAGGTGAATTGGCCGAAGCACTAAAAGAGAGTATGCCATCTGAGGTATAATTCTGTTCTGAATTTTCTTCTCTATTCTCCATCTGTGCTACTTTTTCACTATTATATTGCTTTTCCTGAACTGACTGATCAGCAAGGCCCAAAATCCTCCTCTTCTCTTTCTGTGTTCCACTTTCCACCTCATCATCCTCAACTCCTTTTCGCGTGTTAGCCTCATTAACTGAAAGACTTGCAAAGCTTTTAATCAGGTTTAACGGAGTTGGTTTTCTATCTCTTTGGTTTTTCTTCTCTGACTGTTGGTCAGAATGTGGGTTCTGGTTCTCTTTTTGGGAGCTAACCCTCCTTCCAAATTGTTCAGCTCTGACCCAAGGCCCCCATTTCTCTTCCTCAACCTTCCCTGCCGCTGAATCCTCAAAGAATTTGCTGCATCCGCGAGCCTCGTGTCCCAAGAATCCACAATAGTAACAAAAGTTTCCTATTTTTTCATATTTGACTTGCAGTTCAATCACCTTCTTATCTCCCCCTGCAATCTTCATCGATCTTCGCAATGATTTTGTGACATCCAACCCAATCTGCACTTTAACTATTTGCTCCTCTTTTCCTCTTAAAATAAATAAGTCAACATCCA
>NC_029793.2:10315123-10338922 GCF_000816755.2 Arachis ipaensis | reverse complement strand
CTACAGCCGCAATACCTTGTTGATCAGAGGCCACATTACCACTGTCATCTACGAGTTCTTGGATTTTATTCCTCCGGCACCTTGACTGAAATTTAGAGTGAAAGAACTTTGTGTTTTTTCACCCCAATTTAGCCATTGCACCCGAGATTTTTCCTTCCAAAATCGTTCCTCCTGCTCCAAGTTCTCTGCTAACTCAGCCTCCAATATCCTTATTACTGTGCCATCTGCAGCTGCTCCTTTTTCTTTTTCTTCTTCCAATTTCCCCTGCACTCTTCGGATCTGCTGTTTTGAATTTGAATCTGCTGATTTTTGCCATTCATACAGTTTATGCCTGCAATGTTTTAGTTTTGTAGCCAATTTGAACATGGATGAGCCCACTACTTCCAAGTCCCAAGCATGTTTAACAATATTTGATACCTCTTCTTTATCGCACCAACGCTCTTGGAACCTGAATCTTCTTCTTGACCTTCTTTCTTCCTTTTCTGAATTAAGGAGCAAGGGGCAGTGATCAGATCCTGTACCATCCAAATGAGACACGAAACCGTTTGGATATTCTGCTCTCCATTCCGTCGACACAAGTGCTCTGTCTAGTCTTTCTTGAATAAAATTGCCTCCGAACTGCCTATTACTCCATGTGAACTTCTTGCCTTCATATCCCATATCCACCAATTCAGCTTTATTAATAAAATCATTGAATTTCTGAATGGATGATGCTGATTTCATCCTCCCTCCCTCCTTCTCATGGTGGGCCTTTATAGCATTGAAGTCTCCTACCACCAATCGATGCTCTCCCGAAGTATCCATAATCTGAAGTAGCTGTCCGAACTGCGCTTCTCTAATTGTTTCATCTGTGTGGAGATGCACAGCAAAAACTTCCCATGTCTTTGCATTTTGACTATCCTCCCATGCAAAGTGCACTAGAAAAGATTCAAAAGCTTTGATTTGCACCTTCGTTTCCTCCTTCCAAGCAACCATTAACCCTCCTGCATGTCCAATCGGGTCCAAGCAAAACAAATTCGAGAAACCAACATCCTTAATCACCCTCTCCACATGCGAGGTATTGTTTTTGGTTTCACAGAGAAACAATACCTCGGGGGAATGGGATTTAACAATCCCTTTAATGTTGTGAACTGTAAGGGGTTTCCCCAAACCCCGACAGTTCCACATTGTCATCTTCATGAATCCTTGGGTGCCAATTGTTGGGCGGCACCCTCCCCCTTCTCAGTTTGACTTGTTTCTATCGAACAATGCTTCTTACTTGCTGCCATATCCTCCTTTTCCCTTGTTCTCCTTTTAACCCCTGTTACCTTGTTGCCCATTTTACCTCTCCTTGCCATCTGCTTCCAACTCAACTTGAGTTTTCCTTTGATCTCAGGTGAATTGGCTGAAGCACTAAAAGAGAGTATACCATCTGAGGTATAATTCTGTTCTGAATTTTCTTCTCTATTCTCCATCTGTGCTACTTTTTCACTATTATATTGCTTTTCCTGAACTGGCTGATCAGCAAGGCCCAAAATCCTCCTCTTCTCTTTCTGTGTTCCACTTTCCACCTCATCATCCTCAACTCCTTTTCGCGTGTTAGCCTCATTAACTGAAAGACTTGCAAAGCTTTTAATCAGGTTTAACGGAGTTGGTTTTCTATCTCTTTGGTTTTTCTTCTCTGACTGTTGGTCAGAATGTGGGTTCTGGTTCTCTTTTTGGGAGCTAACCATCCTTCCAAATTGTTCAGCTCTGACCCAAGGCCCCCATTTCTCTTCATCAACCTTCCCTGCCGCTGAATCCTCAAAGAATTTGCTGCATCCGCGAGCCTCGTGTCCCAAGAATCCACAATAGTAACAAAAGTTTCCTATTTTTTCATATTTGACTTGCAGTTCAATCACCTTCTTATCTCCCCCTGCAATCTTCATCGATCTTCGCAATGGTTTTGTAACATCCAACCCAATTTGCACTTTAACTATTTGCTCCTCTTTTCCTCTTAAAATAAATAAGTCAACATCCATCACTTCCCCCATCACTCTCCCTAGCTTCCTACCTAATTCTTTCGTTTTACAATGTTCCGGTAAACCCCACAACTGAATCCATATAGGCACTTTTAGAAATTCAGTTTCCACCATTGAATCTTCTCCTTTCCATCTCTTTAGGTTGAGAATATAATTTTTAAATAGCCAAGGGGCTCCATTCTCAATCCTAATCATCTCAATCTCCTTTTCAAAGAAAAATTGAAACACGTTGCCACCATGATCCAAAACTTTGAAGCCCACCGGCTGTCTCCAGATTGCAAGTAGAGCAGCCTCTAACGTACCAGCACTAAACTTACGATCAGCCATTAATCTCCCAACTAGACTTCTTGTACATTTCTCCAAACCTTCCTTTATATCCTCCTCCCCAAATTGAATAATTTGGTCTTCCTCCAGTACCTCCAATGCTCCTTCTAACCCCTGAAATGCAGCAGATGCTGCCATGATCAAATCGTATGAGATTTACTCACAGAAATTTAATAAGGATTAACCTCAAAACCCTAGCAGAGCACTTTTTGAAAAACCCTAGTAGCAGGGCATAATTGCTAGGTAGTTGATGGATACCTATGTGGCATTACTTGACTCGTTATGGAGACACATTTTTAATATACCACAATAAATAAAGATTTTCGCAACGGTTAAAAATTGTTGGTATAGATATAAAAATCATTCTTAAAATCTTAGATAACGTTTTGGCAACAATTTTTAGACCTGTGGTATATGCAGCCGTTACCAATATTTGTAGGCAACGACATTTTATCTAAGGCAACGACAATAAAAAAAATCGTTACCATAGTTACTGGCATAAATAACGATTTTGACAATAATTTTTAAAGAACGGTTCAGAATCATTGCTGAATAGGCAACGGTTTAGAACCGTTCTCTTTCACGACGTAACGGTTTAAAATCATAATTGGATAGGCAACGGTTTTAAACAATTGTAATGTTATTATTCACAAAGCCAACAGTTTAAAGCATTGTCATTAGTGTCATTTTTTGACAACGGTTTTAATACCATTACCATTTTGTAGTTGTCTTTGTCAACGGTTTTAACACCATTGCCTTTTGTGACTTTTGACAATAATTTTTTGTAATATATAATTCTTTATTTACAATAGATTTTTCTCATGGATGAAATTAGTCCCAACTTTTTTTTAGTGTCAATAAATAACCTAAACTATCTAAATCAAATTACTAAAGAAAACTAATTAAATAGTTACCATCAAATTTGACTTATAAAAATTGTTGTAAGATCCACAATCACATTATATCATCATTGCAAAATAACATAATACTAGTATAGGTCATAACTACTTTTACTTATATCATCATTATTTTTTAAAATACCATAATACTATAGCCTAAGGGTGACAATTTCTTCATTTTTCTTCAACAAAGTTGGTATAGTAACTCAGCTTGAATGGACTCTCTTGACTTCAATGGCAACTTCTCCACATAAAGAACTAGAATGAATCTTAAATCTGATCTTTATCTGTATAAACATTTTTAGCAGATCAGAAAACTTGAATACTAAGCATTAAAAAGAACTGATTATAATAAAAATTGTACATAAATATTAATTGTCTTAAACTTAAAGTGTAAACCCCACAAATTAGCGAGTAATTAACCAATAAATTAATTTTTAATAAAAAACTAGAAATACAAATTTTATAGTTTAATTGGATAGAGCTAATTAAAACAAGAATTTTGACACTAATTTCAAAGAATTTGCCCCAAAATTAGACCGAACAAGCCAAACCGATTAAACCGAGTCTGTATTGGGCCATGGCCCAACCCACAAAACCACCCACACTTAAGGAAGATCCATTCTTCCTCCTCATTCAGTAGGAACAAGCTGAAGTAATTCAAGGAAAGGGGAAACAAAACAAAACCCTTGTCCTCCATTCAAGTTGCCATAACTTCTTGCTCCAAACTCCGATCGCTGCACCGTTTGCGTGTAAGAGCCCAGACCACCCGCTAGCACGATATTGTCTGCTTTGGCACAGAAGCCCTCACGGTTTTGTCTTTGACGATAGAGATGCTAGCTGAAGCCCCCACACTCACTCGTCAAAATGCGTTATGCTAGGTAGAGGTATCCACACCCTTATAAGGCATGCTTCGTTCCCTTCCCCAACCGATGTGGGACCTTACAATCCACCCCCTAAGGGAGCCTAGCACTCTCGCTGGCACATCGATCCGGGCTCTGGCTCTGATACCATAATGTAACAGCCCAGACCAACAAAGCATGTCTTTATAAGGGTGTGGATACCTCTCCCTAGCATGACGCATTTTGACGAGTGAGTGTGGGGGGTTTCGGCTATCATCCCTATCGTCAAAAGCAAAACCGTGAGGCCTTGCGTGCCAAAGCGGATAATATCGTACTAGCGAGTGGTCTGGGCTGTTACATTGCGGCCATGCGTTCACCGCGTCGAGCTCTACGAATCCATCAGAACAATTTTATAGGTAAGCCACTCTATCACCCCAGTTGATCTACCCCTTTCCATTTTCGAAATTTATTAAAGTGGTGGTGAGATTTTGCTTTCTTGATGTTATAGGACCCGATTAGCTTGAGAAAAATATTCACTCTTACTTATATGACGCTTGGGTAAGGTGAGAATTTTAGAACCTTAGCTAATTCCTTAATTGAGTATATTAGGTATTGAATTTTGGGTATAAATGTGCCATATATGTGAATTAGGTTGGTGTGTGATGCGTGAGCATCTTTCCTATCTTTTCCTAGTGAATTTGCATTCAAATTGTTGAGTTTAATCAAGAATTAATTATCTTTTAGCCACTATAGATGCTACTTTGAGTCATGTACAATTCTATTTATTTCAGGTAGCATTTGGATGGATTTGATGGAGTTTCTGTAGAAAAAGAGAAGAAAGCGAATGATGCTGTCAACCCTGACCTTCATGCACTCCAACAGAAATAACTTGAGTTACAGAGGTTCAATTGACGCAGTTCCAATGGCATTAGAAAACTAACTTTCAGAGATTTCTAACGATATATAATATTATACACTTTCTCTCCAGATTGAATGGCCTTGGTGGCGCCAAACTTGGGATTCTCCAAGTTTGGCGCCATGATCACTAAAAAGCTCCCCTTTTTTGCGCTGCCTTGGTGGCGCCAAACTTGGAAAAATTCAAGTTTGGCGCCAAGTTGAAGAATTGCATGATGTGAGACACGGGTGGAGTGGCGCCAAACTTGGCCCAGCCTAAGTTTGGCGCCAGGTTCAACAACTTGAAGTGGTTCCCATGCCTCAACGAGCCAGCACGAGATCTCTTAATTAATTTTGATTAAATTTTTATTTTATTTATAATTAGGAAAAGATATTATTTAATTTCAGAAAATATATTTTTACATTAATTAGGATTAGATATAAAAGAGAAAAGAATCACCCTTCGATCAAGATCTCTTCTCTTCGACCTTATTCCGCACTTTACAGTTTTACAGAATCCTTGTTTTCTCTCTGAACCATGAGCAACTAAACCTCTACTGTTAAGGTTAGGAGCTCTATCTATTGTATGGATTGATACTATTATTTTTCTATTTTAATTCATATACTGATTTTTATTTCAAAAATTATTTTCGTTCTTTATCTTATAAATCTGAGTGGAATGAAAGTATGACCCTGGTTGTAATTGACTTCTTGTATAACTTGGAAAAGCTCTTTACTTGAACAACAGCTTGAAAATAATCTTTCCTAAATTTCTAATTATCTGGACTTAACGGGATACGTGACATATAAACCTCTTATATTTGGGTAATTAGGGTTTCTGTGGCATATAAACTAGAAGAGTAAAGTATCGTTTTTATCCCCAACGTTTGGGGTAAGTTCTATTTGTGTCCCTAACGTTTAAATCGTCCTATTTGTATCCCTAACATTTATAAAAGTGATTCAATGTTATCCTACTATCAATTATACTAACAAATCAGATTATATTTTCAATTATTCTCACTTGAATGTATTCATTCTCAATTAGGTCTCACTTGGATGTGTTTGATTTTAATATTATACCTACTATTTGTGTTTAGATTCAATTATATCCCTAGAAAAGTGAATTATGTAAATGTTGTAGGAATTAGTTTCAACTTTTGATGAGCTATTTTTCGGAGTGGATCATCGATTCTACCCCAGACATTTGTATTCTAACATCAAGAAGAGATTTTTAAAATTTAAACTAAAGCGTTCATGATGTGTAATTGACGGCAGGATAACATTGAATCACTTTTACAAACGTTAGGATTACAAATAGGATGATTTAAATGTTAGGGACACAAATAGGATTTACCCCAAACATTGGGGACAAAAACGATACTTTACTCAAACTAGAATTACAAATAGCAGACAAATCTCTAAAGCCTGCATATGGATTAGTGGAGAACATCTTGGTCAAAGTGGGTAAGTTCCTCCTCCTAGCAGATTTTGTGATTCTTGACACAGGGGAGGATGAGAATACCTCTATAATTCTAGGAAGACCATTCCTAGCGACTGGAAGAGCTCTGATTGATGTGGAAGAAGGTGAATTAGTGCTTAGAGTACATAATGAGCAATTGGTCTTTCATGTCTTCAAAGATATACATTTAGCAGGTGAAGAAGAGAGGTGAATGTAGACTGGGCTTCTTAATTCAAACCTTCAAGAACCGCTTGATAATGCACAACAGAATCTGCAGATCAAACCTCCTTTGATGACAATTAATACAATTTCTTCTGACATCAAACCTAAGTTTGGTGTCGGGAATGCATCATCCACAAATGAGGAGGTTCCCAAAAAGAAGAAAGTACCCAGGGGATGAAGAAACAAAAAGATTTCCACTGAAGATTTCTCCCCAAGAATGAAGGTGGTGTTGACTAGTATTTCAGTGTTAACTTATACAGTAAACAGAATCCTCTCTCTTGTGCATATTGAGCTACTTCATGGGGACAAGGGAGAAGATTCACAGTGAGAGGGGAGGAATTGAAGCACTATAATCAACCTCCACCTTAGCAGAACTGACCGTCAAGCTAATGACGTTAAAGAAGCGCTTGTTGGGAGGCAACCCAACTACTAGTATCCTTGGTTTTGCAGTTACTTTAGTTTTAATTTTATAGTTATTTTGATTTTAGCATTATAGTTATTTTAGTTCTGGTTTTAAATTACTTTATCTCACTTTTTTTAGAATTTTTCTTGTCTTACATGTGTTTTGGTCATACATAGTGATTAGAACAGGAATAGGAGCAATTAAAAAGAATTTTTGACACCCTAGAGTTTTTCTTTGCTTGGGGACAAACAAACTTTTAAGTTTGGTGTTGGAGGAGCACAGCCGGAGGAATGAGATAGCCACCAGCATAACTGAGATGTTTGAGTTCCTTTCATTCTATTTTTCCTTTCGTTCTTATGTTGTTGTCTTCTATTTTCTGTTGCTTTGATTGCCTACATGATCTTTAGTACTTTCAATTCTTAGATTTAGTTTCATTCTGTTATTTGCTTTTAGTTAAAAAAAATAATTATCTCATGTACCACTCACTGAGCTTGAATCTAAAAAGAAAATAAAAGAAGTGATGTATTGCATGAGAAATTGAGTTTATATTTAAGAGTAGTCTTATTTACTTAAATGTGGTGGTATTATTTGTGATTCTGAATGCATGACATGAACAGTGCATATTTGAATTTGAATCAAAGGATGTTGATGTATGAAGAACAGGAATTTAGAAAACTATTATGAATTCTCTAAAGTAAACAAAAGCTTGATCCTTGAAGCAAAAGAAACACTAAAAGAAAAATAAGAGCAAGGTCCAAGGCTCTGAGCATCAATGACTAGGGAGGTCTGACATGATTAAAAGCTCAAAGAGTTGTTCTCTTAGTCATATGCTTGTGGTGTAATTGTGTCAAGTAATCCTTAAGATAGAGCACTAAGAGTCGAGATCAAGTACATTTAGCAGAGTATGCTCAAGGCTTTGAGCACCACTGTCTTGGAGTAATTGAAAGAAAAATCATAACTTAGAGAGTTTTCTAGTTAAGTGCTTGTGGTATTTTTATGTCAAGTGAAGCTTGAGATAAAACATTTAAAGTCACGGTTAGGCTCAGGGTGTAAATCACCAAAGAGAAGAGAATTAAAGGAAATTTGTTGTGTTCAAGGATTAATCCGAAGTAAAAAGATTAGAGAATTCATAATATTATCCGGATTCCAATTCCGAATGACAGCGACATCTCTCTGATTCAAAGGAGAGCGAGATGCCAAAACTATTCAGGATTGCAGTGTGTAAACCCCACTTTAAGAAGAGACATGAGTTTAAATGAACACTCACTTCTCATGCAAATTTACATCCTAAGCCTATATTAGCTTTGGTTGCTTGAGGACAAGCAATAATTCAAGTTTGGTGTTGTGATGCGTGAGCATCTTTTCTATCTTTTCCTAGCGAATTTGCATTCAAATTGTGGATTTTAATCAAGAATTAATTATCTTTTAGCCACTATGGATGCTACTTTGAGTCATGTGCAATTATGTTTATTTCAGGTAGCATTTGGATGGATTTGATGGAGTTTCTGTAGAAAAAGAGAAGAAAGCGAATGATGCTGTCAACCCTGACCTTCTTACACTCCAACAGAAATGACTTGAGTTACAGAAGTCCAATTGACGCGGTTCTAACGACATTAGAAAGCTAACTTTCAGAACTTTCCAACGATATATAATATTATACACTTTTTCTCCAGATTAAATGCCCTTGGTGGCGCCAAATTTGGGATTTTCCAAGTTTGGCGCCATGATCACTACAAGTTTCAAATCACACACGGCCTTGGTGGCGCCAAACTTGGGATTCTCCAAGTTTGGCACCATGATCACTAAAAAGCTCCCCTTTTGCGCTACCTTGGTGGCGCCAAACTTGGATTCGCCAGGTTGAAGAATTGCATGATGTGAGACACGGGTGGAGTGGCGCCAAACTTGGCCCAGCCCAAGTTTGGCGCCAAGTTTCCAAGTTAGGCGCCAACCTTGATGAATGAAGTGGTCCTATTCGTCCTCCAGGCATTCATTCGAAGTTCTTTTATTAATTTTGATTAAAATTTTATTTTATTTATAATTAGAAAAAGATGTTATTTAGTTTCAGGAAATATATTTTTACATTAATTAGGATTAGATATAAAAGAGAAAAGAATAAGCCCTTTGATCAAGATCTCTTCTCTTCGACCTCATTTCGCACCTTACAATTTACAGAATCCTTATTTTCTCTCTGAACCATGAGCAACTAAATCGCCACTGTTAAAGTTAGGAGCTCTATCTATTGTATGGATTGATACTATTATTTTTTTATTTTAATTCATGTACTGATTTCTATTTCAAGAATTATTTTCGTTCTTTATCTTATGAATCTGAGTGGAACGGAAGTATGACCCTGGTTGTAATTGACTTCTTGTATAACTTGGAAAAGCTCTTTACTTGAACAACAGCTTGAAAATAATTTCTCCTAAATTTCTAATTATCTGGACTTAACGAGATACGTGACTTATAATCCTCTTATATTTGGGTAATTAGGGTTTTTGTGGCATATAAACTAGAATTGAATTTTGATGCGTGAGCATCTTCTCTATCTTTTCCTAGTGAATTTGCATTTGAATCGCTAAGTTAATCAAGATTTGATGTATTTTAGCCACCATGGATGCTACTTTGAGTTGTATGCAATTCTATTAATTTCAGGTAGTATTTTGGACGAATCTGACAAGAGTTGGAGTCAAAGACAGAGAAAGGAGGACTTGCTGCCGCCTCCACGCCGAACTTGATCCTTTGCAAGTTCGGCGTGGGCATAAAGAATTCCAAAAATCAACACTGCCTCCTCCACGCCGAACTTGAAGTTCTTCAAGTTCGGCGCCAAATCAACGCTCCAAGGAAATCTGCACGCATAACCCCCACGCTGAACTTGAAGCACCTCAAGTTCGGCACCAATGAAGAAATTCAAAGGAGGATTCATTCTGCCTACCCCACGCTGAACTTGAATATTTCCAAGTTCTACGCCAGCTTAAAGACTACAAAAGGAAGTTACGTGCATCAATCCACGCCGAACTTGGGTTTTTCCAAGTTCGGCGTCAACCCTTCTAACTCAAGTGGTCCCCGATTCATTCCAAAGGCTGCACGGATTGATTAAATTAATTTTGATTTAAACTTTTATTAGTTTTAGAATTAGGAAAAGATATTATTTAGTTTTTAGGAAATATATTTTACATTAATTAAGATTAGATATAAAAGGGAAAAGAATCAGCCCTTCGGGCTCCTCTCTTCTCTTCTACCTCATTCCGCAATAACAGTTTTTACAAGTCCTAGTTTTCTCTCTGCACCATGAGCAACTAAACCTCCCCTTTTAAGTTTAGGAGCTCTGTCTATTGTATGAATTGATACTATTATTTTTCTATTTTAATTCATGTACTGATTTATATTTCAAGAATTGTTTTCGTTCTTTATCTTATGAATTTGGGTGGAACGGAAGTATGACCCTTGTTCTAATTGAGTTCTCGTATAACTTGGAAAAGCTCTTTACTTGAACAACAGTTTGAAAACAATTTCTCCTAAACTTCTAATTATCTGGACTTAACGGGATACGTGACATATAATCCTCTTATATCTGGGTAGTTAGGGTTTCTGTGGCATATAAACTAGAATTGAACTTCACTCTCTAATTGGAATTAAGTGACCAAGGAATTGGCGGTTGATGAATTTTAGAGGAGACTAAAAAGATCTAAGGAATTAGGGTTTAGTCACATACAGTTTGCCATGAATTAAATCTTGCATGATTAAAATAGTTAGTAAAAAAGTCAATCTGAAAAATAGATATCTCTAAAGCCTTAATTAACTGTTTCTCCATATATTATTCACAACTTGTTTACTGTTTGCTATTCTGATTCTCTGGATTACTGTTTGATGCATTTGAACTCTCAACACTCTTTTCTGTTTGTCTAACTAAGTAAATCACTTAACCATTGTTGCTTAGTCTATCAATCCTCGTGGGATCGACCCTCACTCACCTGAGATATTACTTGGTACGACCTAGCGCACTTGCCGGAAATTGATTGTGATTGACAACTACTCATTGTTTGATTTCTTAAATTAGATATTTTATTTTTTTATTCAGTTTATTTTCTTTATTTTATTTTTATTTTATTTTATTTTCTTTTATATTTTATTTTATTTCCATTTTTTTCTATTATTTTTATTTTTCTTTATGTTCTTTCTTCTTTGCTTGTCTGTTTATCACATGGTGCGTTTAATTTTGTTTGGTGTTTTGTGCTGAGGAAAAACAATGGAGAGAGATCACATGGGTTACTACTTACACCCAATGAGTGATTCATATTATTGTGGATGGAGGAACTACCCGAATTTTGGTTGGCAAAGTCAAAACCAAAGAAACTTCAGTGCTCCATGTTCCAACTATCAAGAACCACCATCTCCATATTCATACCAAGAACCACCACCTCTCTATCCATATCAAGAACCATCATCTTTCTACCTATATCAAGAGCCACCATCTCCCTATTCATACTAAGAACCATCCTCTTTTTACTCTTATCAAGAATCATCATCTCCTTCTTATTCATATCAAGAGCCACCATCTCCTTATTCATATCAAGAACCATCAGCTCTTGAGCTTCGCATGAAAGAATTCATATATGATATGAAGATGAATGTCAAAAATATAGAGACATATGTGCAGTTGATTATCAAGCCCCAGGAAGAGGAACAAGCAAATTCCTTCCCAAGAGATACAATGCAAGATCCTATAGAAGAAAGTGAGGAAATCAATCAAAGGAGTTCATACTCCAGTGAATTAGAGAACTCTCCACCCTCACATATGGAAGAAGAGGAAGATGCACAAACAAAGGAGGTTGTAAAGGATGAAAATAATTATGGGAATCTACACTTCAATGAAGCAGAGAGTGACATAGAGGGTGAGTTTCTTGAACCACCAATTCAAGAAGTTCTTGATGAAGGGTACACTCCAACTATCACACAACACCCAAATTTTGAAATCAAAGAAGTGAAGGCAACCAAGGAAAGCACTGAAAAGGGAATTGTGACCAAGAAACAAAAGAAAATATCCATGAAAAAGAGAAGGTCAGCAAAAAACAATCCAACCTCTACCCCAACAAGTAAGGTGAATCAAGCTAACCACAATAAAAGAAAGCTTGTTAGGAGGAATTTATATCAGGGGGCACTAATTTTCACCTCTCCTCCCTTGGAGACATTTCTTTTAACCAACTGGAAGAAGCGGAAGAAAATTCGACAATCAAGTGTCAAGCTAGTGACATTAAAGAAGCGCTTCTTAGGAGGCAACCCAACTACTAGTATCCTTGGTTTTGCAATTACTTTGTTTTAATTTTATAGTTATTTTTATTTTAGCATTACAGTTATTTTAGTTCTGATTTTAAATTACTTTATCTCAATTTTTTAGAATTTTCTTATTTTACATGTGTTTTGGTCATGCAGAGTGATTAGAACAGGAACATGAGCAATTAAAAGAAATTTTTGACACCCTGGAGTTTTTCTTTGCTTGGGGACAAGCAAACTTTTAAGTTTGGTGTTGTAGAGTGCGCTCTCTGTTTACCTTATCATCAGTGGCACCATGGGGAGATGAATGTTTTTCATTAAGGAGCACAGCCGGAGGAATGAGATGGCCACCAGTACAATTGAGGTGGTTGAGTTCCTTTCATTCTGTTTCTCCTTCCGTTCTTATTTTGTTGTCTTCTATTTTCTATTGCTTTGATTGCCTGCATGATCTTTAGTACTTTCAGTTCTTAGATTTAGTTTCATTCTGTTATTTTCTTTTAGTTTAAAAAAATTATCTCATGTATCACTCACTGAGCTTGAATCTAAAAAGAAAAAGAAGAAAAAGATGTATTGCATGAGAAATTGAGTTTATATTTAAGAGTAGTCTTATTTACTTAAATGTGGTGGTGTTATCTGTGATTTTGAATACATGATATGAACAGCGCATATTTGAATTTGAATCAAAGGATCCTGATGCATGAAGAATAGGAATTTAGAGAACTATTATGAATTCTCTGAAGTAAACAAAAGCTTAATCCTTGAAGCACAAGAAACAGCAAAAGAAAAATAAAAGCAAGGTCCAAGTATCTGAGCATCAATGACTAGGGAGGTCAGACATGATTAAAAGCTCAGAGAGTTGTTCCCCGAGTCACATGCTTGTGGTGTAATTGTGTCAAGTAATCCTTGAGACAGATCACTAAGAGTCGAGATCAAGTGCATTTAGCAGAGTATGCCCAAGGCTTTGAGCACCATTGTCTGGGAGTAACTGAAAGAAAAATCAGAACTTAAAGAGAGTTCTCCAGTTAAGTGCTTGTGGTGTTTTTGTGTCAAGTGAAGCTTGAGACAAAACATTTAAAGTCACAGCTAGGCTCTGGGTGCAAAGCACCAAAGAAAAGAGAATTAAAGGAAATTTGCTGTGTTCGAGGATTAAACTGAAGTATAAAAGATTAGAGAATTCATAATATTATCTGGATTCTAATTCCGAATGACAATGACATTCCTCTGATTCAAAGGATTGTGAGAGGCCAAAACTATTCAGGATTGCAGTGTGTAAACCCCACGTTAAGAAGGGACATGAGTAATTGAACACTCACTTCTCATGCAAATTCACATCCTAAGCCTATGTTAGTTTTGGTTGCTTGAGGACAAATAACAATTCAAGTTTGGTGTTGCGGAGCGTGCTCTCTGTTTACCTTATCATCAGTGGCACCATGGGGAGATGAATGTTCTTCATGGAGGAGCACAGCCAGAGGAATGAGATGGCCACCGGCATAACTGAGGTAGTTGAGTTCCTTTCATTCTATTTCTCCTTCCATTTTTATTTTGTTGTCTTCTGTTTTCTGTTACTTTGATTGCCTGCATGATCTTTAGTACTTTCAATTCTTATATTTAGTTTCATTCTGTTATTTGCTTTTAGTTTAAAAAAAATTGTCTCATGTACCGCTCACCGAGCTTGAATCTAAAAAGAAAAAAAAAAGAAGTTATGTATTGCATGAGAAATTGAGTTTATATTGAAGAGTAGTCTTATTCACTTAGATGTGGTGGTATTATCTGTGATTTTGAATGCATGATATGAATATTGCATATTTGAATTTGAATCAAGGGATGTTGATGTATAAGGAACAGGAGTTTATAAAACCATTATGAATTTTCTGAAATTAGTGAAAGTTAATCCTTGAAATAAAAGAAATAGCAAAGGAAGAATAAAAAGCAGGGTCCAAGGCTCTAAGCATCAATGACTAGGGAGGTCAGACATGATTAAAAGCTCAAAGAGTTGTTTCCCTAGTCATATGCTTATGGTGTTCTTGTGTCAAGCAATCCTTGAGACAGAATATTTAGAGTCGAGGCCAAATGCATTTAGCAGAGTATGCCAAAGGCTTTGAGCACCACTGTCTAGGAGTAGCTGAAAGAAAAATCAGAACTTAAAGAGAGTTTCCCAGTTAAGTACTTGTAGTATTTTTGTGTCAAGTAACCCTTGAGACAAAATATTTAAAGTCACAGCTAGGCTCAAGGTGCAAAGCACCAAAAGGAGATTTGATGTGTTCAAGGATTAAACTGAAGTATAAAAGACTAGAGAATTCATAATATTATCCGGATTCTAATTCCAAATGACAGTAACATTCCTCTGATTCAAAGTAGAATGAGATGCCAAAACTGTTAGAATTACAATAGATAAACCCCACTTTAAGAAGAGACATGAGCATAACCGAACTCTCGCTTCTCATGCAAATTCACATCTTAATCATGTACTAATTTTGGTTGCTTGAGGACAAGCAACAATTCAAGTTTGGTGTTGTGATGCGTGAGCATCTTCTCTATCTTTTCCTAGTGAATTTGCACTTGAATTGCTAAGTTTAATCAAGATTTGATGTATTTTAGCCACTATAGATGCTACTTTGAGTTGTATGCAATTCTGTTAATTTCAGGTAGCATTTTAGACGAATCTGACAAGAGTTGGAGTCAAAGACAGAGAAAGGAGGACTTGCTGCCGCCTCCACGCCGAACTTGATCATAAAGAATTCCAAAAATCAACACTGCCTCCTCCACGCCGAACTTGAAGTTCTTCAAGTTCGGCGCCAGATCAACGCTCCAAGGAAATCTGCACGGATAACCCCCATGCCGAACTTGAAGCACCTTAAGTTCGGCGCCAATGAAAAAATTCCAAGGAAGATTCATTCTGCCTACCCCCACGCTGAACTTGAAGATTTCCAAGTTCATCGCCAGCTTAAAGACTACAAAGGGAAGTTACGCGCATCAATCCACGCCGAACTTGGATTTTTCCAAGTTCGGCGTCAACCTTTCTAACTCAAATGGTCCCCAATTCATTCCAAAGGCTGCACGGATTGATTAAATTAATTTTGATTTAAACTTTTATTAGTTTTAGAATTAGGAAAAGATATTAATTAGTTTTTAGGAAATATATTTTACATTAATTAGGATTAGATATAAAAGGAAAAAGAATCAGCCCTTCGGGCTCCTCTCTTCTCTTCTACCACATTCCGCAATTGACAGTTTTTACAAATCATAGTTTTCTCTCTGCACCATGAGCAACTAAACCTCCACTATTAAGGTTAGGAGCTCTGTCTATTATATAAATTGATACTATTATTTTTCTATTTTAATTTATGTACTGATTTATATTTCAAGAATTTTTTCGTTCTTTATCTTATGAATTTGGGTAGAACGGAAGTATGACCCTTGTTCTAATTGAGTTCTTGTATAATTTAGAAAAGCTATTTGCTTGAAAACAATTTCTCCTAAACTTCTAATTATCTGGACTTAACGGGATACGTGACATATAATCCTCTATTTGGGTAGTTAGGGTTTCTGTGGCATATAAACTAGAATTGAACTTCACCCTCTAATTGGAATTAAGTGACCAAGGAATTAGCGGTTGATGAATTTTAGAGGAGACTAAAAAGGTCTAAGGAATTAGGGTTTAGTCACATACAGTTTGCCATGAATTAAATCTTGCATGATTAAAATAATTAGTAAGAAAAATCAATCCGAAAAATAGATATCTCTGAAACCTTAACTGTTTCTCCATATATTATTCACAACTTGTTTACTGCTTGCTATTCTGATTTTCTGATTTAATGTTTAATGCTTTTGAACACCCAAACATCATTTTCTGCTTGTCTAACTAAGTAAATTACTCAACCATTGTTGCTTAGTCCATCAATCCTCGTGGGATCAACCCTTACTCACCTGATGTATTACTTGGTACGACCCAGTGCACTTGCCTGTTAGTTTGTGGGTTATAAATTCCGCACCAAACTTCACCCTCTAATTGGAATAAATTGACCAAGGAATTAGCGGTTGATAAAAGTTAGAGGAGACTAAAAAGGTCTAAGGAATTAGGGTTTAGTCACATATAGTTTGCCATGAATTGAATCTTGCATGATTAAAATAGTTAGTAAGAAAAGTCAATCCGAAAAATAGATATCTCTGAAGCTTTAACTATTTTCTCCATATATATTTCACCTCAATTTACTGCTTGTTTCTTGATTCTCTGAATTATTGTTTGATACATTTGAACTCTCAACACTCTTTTCTGTTTGTCTAACTAAATAAATCACTTAATTGTTGCTTAGTCCATCAATCCTCGTGGGATCGACCCTCACTCACCTGAGGTATTACTTGGTACGACCCGGTGCACTTGCCGGTTAGTTTGTGGATTATAAATTCTGCACCAATTTTTTGGCGCCGTTGTCGGGGATTGACTGTTTTAGCTTTAATTTATTTAATTTTGCACTTTAATTTTTGAATTTTTTTTGCTACCATTTTTCCGTAATATCTGAAATTAAGTTTGGTGTCCCCTAGTTATTTTTATTTTAATTTTTCTGTTTATTTTTCTAAAAGAATTTTGAAATTTTTTTGTCCTAATTTTGCCTATAATTTTTGAATTTTATTTCTTAATTTATTTAGTTGCTTTATTTTATTTCTTTTACATAGGTTACCTCACTGGAAATTCTCTGCACTCTGACGTAGAGATTCTCACTTTTTTTTCTTGTTCTCTATCTGTTTATGAGCAGGAACAGGGACAAGGAACCTCTTATAGATTTTGATCCTAAACCTGAAAGGACTTTGAGGCGGCGCTTGCAACAAGAAAAATGAGTATGGAGATTTTGTGGGTATGGTATGTTGATTTTGGAATTGAGTTTTAAAGAAAATGAGGTTTGGAGATTTTGTGTAACTTTAGTTTTTGACCGAACTTTGGCGAGCCCTAACTCGGCTTCCGGACCCTCAAATGATTTCAAACTTATTTCTAATGAAAATTAGGTCCGTGAAATTTACGCCGTTCGAAGAATGGGAGAAAAATGACTTAAAATGAAAAAGTTATGCACGTCGGAAGTTTGAGGTTAAAAGTTGAAATTCTGTAGTTTGTCTGATTGAGTTAAAAATTTTCACAAAATGTACACCCACGCGTACGTGTAGCCCACGCGTACGCATGGCCCCTGTTTCAGCAAAACTTAATTTTATGTTTTATAAACCTAATTTCAAACATTTAAACCTCTATTTTTATTCCTTTGGTCCTAAATCTTGCTAGTAAGCCTAGTAATGAGATGAAGCTAGGAATAGGTGGTAACTTGGGGATGAAGTAAGGTTGGAAAAGTGATGATTTATGTGTATCTTTTAAATCTTTTAAATTATGATTCTGGCTAATGAAAGGAATAAATGTTACATCTGAGCACTCTTTCTTGAAAGTGCGACCCCAAGAGATGGTGGAAGGTGAGGATCCCCTTCTTTGTTCCTCCTGGTATTGTAAAATCGCCCCCAACAAGATGGTGGGAGGTTAGGATCCCCTCCTTTGTTCCTCCTAGGTATATGAGAACATACCTCCTGGGTAGACGCAAGAGTTGTGGTTTCACCCCACTTGCTAGGTTGGTTAGTATAGAGGCTCCCCGGGTAGACGCAAGGGTTGTGGTTTCGCCCCACTTGCTCCGGGTTATGATAAACTATGTACAAAGATGCAAATATATGATGTATAAAGTGAATTTACAGCCATGATGAATGATGATCTGAGATACGAGTTTTCCTGGGTAAAGTACCGTGGCTTGCCACCACGTGTTCCAGGTCAAAACTCGATACTCTGTTGACCCTACGTCGTAAAGGTGACTGAGCACGTATAAATTCCCGGGAATGGTAACCCCCATTGAGTAAAGTTATATATGAATTTATGAATTATGAATGAAATAAGAAAAAAAAAAGCTATGCATAGATTCATGGGGATGCGCAAGGGGGACAGTCCAAGGGTTTTGGACTTGTCAGGTTGGCTTAATAACCGACAAATGAGCCTCATTAGCCATAGGATAGGCATGCATCATGTGCATTTTGTTTGCTTTGTTTGCTATGCATTATTTGGGAATGCCTAATTGAATATATTATGTTAACTATTATATTTGCTACTTGCACTACTTGTTTCCTACCTGTGTTTGCAATTGTCTGTTTGTCTGTCTTTGCAAACTCACCAGAGATGGAGGAATGGAGGAAAGGTAGAAAGGTTTAGAGTTGAAATTAAGTTTAAGCTAGGTTAGAATTCCCTAGATAACTACCCTTTTATGGTTTCTATTTAGTACTTTAAGCTTTGTAATCTGAGTGTCGGCGTTCTAGGATTGCCTATGGCATTTCCAGGACCTTATATCTTATGTACATGGCACCTTTACCATGCTGAGAACCTTCGATTCTCACCCCATACTTTGTTGTTGTTTTTCAGATGCAGGTCAAGCGGCATCCCGTTAGACGTCTGGAATTCTCCATAGCGAAGTGGGCTTTTTGGGGTTTTACTTTTGTTCTGTTTGTTTTCTATATATGTATAGATTCTCCCTATGTATATATGTTTTACTAGGATTGCTTTTATGTATTTTGGGTTATGGATTATGTATATATGTATGTAATTATTCTCTGGCCAGCCTTAGCTTCGCAGGCTGAGTTCAGAGCTTGATATTTTGTATCTTGATCCTCTACTCTTACTTTTCATATGTGTGTGTGTGTGTGTGTGTTTAAGAACCGTAGTTTCTTCTTACGCAAGTTACGTTGTTTCTGAACGTTGCACTTTTAATTTTGCGATTTTGTTTTGCCTATTCTTCAAGGCTCCTAATATACTACATTATTTCGACTATTATACGTATTTATATTTTATTTTAGAAGTCGTAGCGCCTCACCATCTCTGTTTTACATTCTAGGTGTAAAGTTCTGTGTGGTAGGATGTTACATAAAATATTTATAAAAATTAATTTAATCATTTATAACAAATTAATCTCTAAGAACTTAATTTAATAAAATAAACCGTAATTCAATCATAATACAAATTTCTTAAATTAAATTGTATAATACTTCTATTATTGAATTTTAATTTCAAATAACTAATTATAAACTTTGCACAAGAATATTAATTAATTTAACTCCAAATATTAATAAAACTAATTTAATTACTCTTAATAGATTAGTTTATAAAATAAGAAGTTTAAATTAATAATAAGTCATAACTTTTTCATGATAAAAGTTACTTAAATTAAGCTATACAATTCTTTCTTATTTTTCAATTATTAAAATTACGCAAAATATTCAATTATAATAAAATTACTTAAGAATCTTAATTGATTTATAATGAAATTATCTCCGAATCTATTTAATTATTTCTAATAAAATAATTTCAGAAAATTATTTATTTTGTATAATTATTTAAATATTAAAAATTGTTGCTTAATAAAAAATAATTGTAATGGTTATAAAACCATTCTTTAAAATAGTCAAAGAGAATGGTTTTATTTATTGCTATAACTTAATAAAAAATTAAACTTCAACAGCAACACTATAAAACCGTTGTCTAAAATTATCTAAGAGAACGGTTTTAAAGTGTAATAACTTTGACAATGATTTTTAAGCATATCTTTTTGTATAATTATTTAAACAACATTAAAAAATCGTTGCTTAAAAACAAATTCTAGTAACAGTTATAAAATCGTTCTTTAAAATAGTCAAAGAGAACGATTTTATTTTGTTACTATAAAATAATAAAAATTGAACTTCAATAATAACACTGTAAAAAACTATTATCTAAAACTATCTAAAAGAACGGTTTTAAAGCGTTACAGATTTTAGCATTACTAAAGCCCATATTTATTATAGTGATATTTTTTTTTACAGTCTGATGGACAGAAGAGAGTAGAATAAAATAGAATGTAACTTCTACAAAATCTTAAAATACACATAAAATAGAATGTTTGGTTTTATTATTATTAATTTCAATTAATAATAATAATAATAATAAATTATTCTATTTAATATTTGAAATGATAAATAAAATTGTTATATATAAATCATATTATATAAAATAATTAATATAATTATTATTAATTATATATATTTGCAACAAAATAAATTAAAAATTAATTTCCTATCGTTAATTAGGTATCATTTAATTTGACCTCAAAGTTGAAATTTGTAGTAAACACATACCCCAATATGTGATGAAAGTTATTTTTGAATACAGAGCTTACGTATATTTATAAAACTTTTGTTGTGACAAGAACGAACAATGTGGATGCTCATTCTCATGTAAAACTTACATTTTAAAGAAGGAATGACATTAAATGCATGTTGAAATTAAGCTCCCAATATATGTATAAATAGAGGTCTTTGTCTCGGAGAGAAATATAAGCACACAATTACAAATATTTTCATTTCTCTCTCTCTCTTTACAGTAATAAAACAAATGCAATTTTCTCTCTCTTTACTTTTAATACTTCTTTCTATCTTTACATATATATACATATTACAACATATAATATTAATGTATATATATAAATTATTATTGAGCTAATTATATTAATGCTAGAGTCTTCTATTTACATATTTTATTTTATATTTACATCTTCCTTATTTATTTAGTTATTTTACAACACGTTATCAGCACGAGACTCTGATCAAATTTTTAGGAAGACTCAGGTAACAAATTTTCATTATGTCGAAACTCTCTCATCTTGAATTTCATACTCTTGATATATCTGAAAACAATTATTTATCATGAATATTAGATGCTGAAATCCATCTTGATTCAATGGATCTTGAAGATACCATTAAGGCTGAAAAATAATGCATCCCAGAAGGATAAAGCCAAAGCCATGATTTTTCTTCGTCGTCATATTGACGTATGATTGAAAAATAAATATCCCACATTAAAAGATCCTGCAGATCTGTGGAAAGACCTTGAAGAAAGGTACAATCATCAAAAGACGGTGATACCTCTTCAAGCCCGATATGTTAGAGAAAACTTTATCGACCTTCCATACCTCGAATGTGCTCCTGCAGTAGCAATTGAGAAAAATAATTTAAAAAATATTTTGAGCTAATTTTTTGCTTTCTTGTTGCTGAACGCAACAATGAGTTGCTCTTAAGAAATCATGAAGCGCGCCCAGATGGCGCCGCCCCATTTCTTGAAGCAAATGCGACAAATTATAACTCCAGAAGAGGTAAATGGCAAGATTTTGATAACAAGGAAAAATATAGAAGGAAAAGAAATTATGCTCACAAGAAAAGACCTCACCATAAGTGGGATAAAGAAAGAAACAATGGGCAAAGTAAATCAATTGAGGATAAATGCTTCCGTTGTGGTGGAAAGGGCCATTGGTCACGTACCTGTCGTACCCCAAGGCACCTAGTTGATCTTTATCAAGTATCCTTGAAAAAGGATGACAAAGGAAAGGAAACAAATTTTGTTTCAAATTATGAAAACTCCACCATTCATTATGATGTATCTAATTTCTTTGAGGATCCTGAAGGAAATATTGGCTATTCGATCAATGATGGAATAGTTTGATATATGTATGTATTTGTTAAGTATTCATGTGAATAATTTTACTGTGCATGTACTTCTACTTATTTTATTATCATTTGTTTTTTTTTTTTTTGAAGAAAAATGGCAAGGACATATTCTGAAGATATTTGCCTTGCAGATAGTGCGAGTTCACACACTATTCTTAAAAGTAATATATATTTTACCCATCTTGTGCCAAAAGATGAATATGTTAATACTATTATTGGCTCGGGCAATGTGATAGAAGGCTCCAGAAGAGCTATAATTTTATTTCCTGGAGGAACAAAATTTATAATAAATAATGCACTATTATCTACCAAGTCTCGAAGAAACTTGTTGAGCTTTAAAGATATTCGCCGAAATGGATATCATATTGAGACTATGAATGAGGAAAATCATGAGTATTTATGTATCACAACTCATGATTTAAATAAAAAGGTTATACTAGAAAAGTTACCCTCACTTTCATCTAGATTGTATTATACCAAGATTAGTGCAATTGAATCACATGCCATTGTAAACCAGAAGTTTACTAGCCCAAATGAATTTATAACTTGGCATGATAGATTGGGTCATCCGGGAATGAGGAGAATTATTGAAAACTCTCATGGACATTCACTAAAGAACCAGAAGATTCTTAAATCTAGTGAATTTTGTTGTGCTGCATGTTCTCAAGGGAAGTTAATTTAAAGCCATCACCAGTAAAGATTGGATTTAAGTCCCCTAAATTCCTAGAAAGGATTCAAGGTGATATATGTGGACCTATTCATCCACCATCTGGATCTTTTAGATATTTTATGGTCCTGATAGACGCATCTTCGAGATGGTCACATGTGTGCTTATTATCCTCTCGCAACCTGGCATTTGCGAGATTACTGGCTCAAATTATTCGTTAAAAGCACAATTTCCAGAAAATCCAATCAAAGCAATTCGCCTTGATAATGCTGGTGAATTTACTTCCCAAGCTTTTGATGCTTATTGTATGGCTAATGGAATAAGTGTTAAACATCCAGTAGCTTATGTTCACACACAAAATGGGTTAGCAGAATCACTTATTAAGCGCCTCCAATTAATTGCTAGACCCTTGCTTATGAGAACAAATCTCCCAACCTCAGTTTGGGGCCATGCAGTTTTACATGCCGCAGCACTTATTCGTTTAAGGCCAACGAGTTACCATCAGTTCTCTCCTATGCAATTAGCTTTTGGCCAGCAGCCAAATGTTTCCCATTTAAGAATATTTGGGTGTGCGATATATGTTCCCATTGCACCACCTAATCGCACCAAAATGGGACCCCAAAGAAAATTGGGGATATATGTTGGATATGATTCTCTCTCTATAGTGAGGTATCTTGAGATACAAACGAGAGATGTGTTTAAAGCCCGGTTTGCGGATTGCCATTTTGATGAATCAAAATTTCCAACATTAGGGGGAGAGAATAAGCTTCCTGAAAAGGAACTTAATTGGAATGCATCATCGTTGATGCATTTAGATCCTCGATCAGGGCAATGTGAACTAGAAGTTCAAAAGATTATACATTTGCAAAGAATAGCAAATGAATTGCCTGATGCATTTTCCGATACAAAGAGGATAACCAAATCTTATATACCAGCGGAAAATGCCCCAATTCGAATTGATGTCCCAGTAGGACAAATAGCCACTGAAGCAAATACATGCTAGAAGCGTGGCAGGCCTGTCGGTTCCAAAGATAAAAATCCTCGAAAGAGAAAAGAGGTAAATACTATTCATGTTGAAAAAGGCATTGTAGAGACACCTGCAGTTGTCCAAAATTCTAATATAGTTTTAACGCCAGAAGACGTTCAGGTACCTGAAAATTGTGAAAATGATGAGATCTCGATAAATTATGTCTTTACAGGAGAGAAATGGGACCGAAATAAGACAATTGTCAATGAAATATTTGCATATAACGTGGCATTAAATATCATGCA
>NC_029793.2:10313950-10315050 GCF_000816755.2 Arachis ipaensis | reverse complement strand
AATGAAGATATCCTTGGTCCTGAAGTACCATATCTTAGTGCCATTGGAGCGCTAATGTATCTTGCTAATAATACGCGACCTGACATATCATTCGCGGTGAAGCAAGATGCAAGATATAGTTCCTCTCCAACCAGAAGACATTGGAGTGGAATCAAACAAATTTTTCGATATCTTCATGGGACGGTTGATATGGGATTGTTTTATCCCTATGGATCCATGTCACAACTAGTTGGCTATGCGGATGCTGGATACTTGTCTGATCCACACAAAGGGAGGTCTCAAATAGGATATCTGTTCACATATGGTGGTACAGCTATATCATGGAGGTCCACGAAACAGACGATAGCAGCAACCTCCTCGAATCATGCTGAAATACTGGCGATTCATGAAGCTAGTCGCAAGTGTTTTTGGCTGAGGAGTCTGATTCAATATATTCTGTCATCATGTGGATTGATTGATCATAAGATAGCTCCAACTGTCCTGTTTGAAGATAATACAGCATGCATTGCTCAACTTAAAGGCGGATACATCAAAGGCGATAGAACAAAGCATATTTCTCCCAAATTCTTTTTCACTCATGATCTTCAAAATCAGGGGACTATTGACGTCCAACAGATTCGATCAAGTGACAATCTGGCATATTTATTTACAAAGTCACTCCCAAAATTCTCCTTTAAAAGATTGGTACATGAGATTGGGATGCACCGTGTAACAACCCTAATTTTCGAGTACGCGAGATCATTTCTGAATACACGGATTTCTCCGAAAGATCAGTAAAGGGAATACCTCTTCTGTATCATCAAGCATCTCAATCCTCATTATCATTATATTATCTTTAACTCAGGACCTTAGTTGAGACAAGCTCGATAACGCGGTCATGAAGAACCTAGTTTTTGAACCGTATCGGTTAGGGGTTTTGATTCGGTTTTTCGTAAATAGTCTCAGTTTGACAAACCGGACTCGATTTATGAGAGTAGAGAGATAATAGTATAATATTATCATTATATTAGTATTAGAAAATGCTTGAATGATATTATAAGGTTACCTGGTCTGTTTTAGTTAAAAATAGAAAATCGGTTTAACCGGGTTTACGGTTTACT
>NC_029793.2:10313354-10313945 GCF_000816755.2 Arachis ipaensis | reverse complement strand
TAAGCTTTAAATACATACGTTAAACAGAGAAATCAGAGCAGAGTAAAGAAACACAGAGAACAGAGTAACCAGAGTAAAGTAAAGAGATAAAGAGAAAAAGAGTAATATAGATACAAATAAAAAGAGTAATCAGAGAAGAGAAAAGAGATGCAAAGAACAGGGTAATTAAAACAGAGTAAAGAGATACAGAGAAAGAAAGAGGTACTGCATAAGAATGTGGAAGTGATGATGAATAATGAGAATGATATTGAATGATGATAATGAGAATGATTATGTGATGATCTGCTGCGTGAAGGCAGTCAGATAAGATGGTGGTACGACCACTGAGAGTGCTTTCCTAGGATACTTAGCTATAATGCTATTCTGTAAGTCAGAGGACTCTTACAGAGGTATCGAGAGCACACGACTAGCATATACTCCTGTAAGTCAAAGGACTCTTACAGTGAGAGTGTGTGTATGCTCCTGTAAGTCAAAAGACTCTTACAGAGAGTGTGTTGGGCAAATATAAGTTAACTAGCTCCGCCATGCAAGTCAAAGGACTCTTGCAGTGGTTTGCCTCACAAGTCAAAGGACTCCGGGTAACGTCGGGAG
>NC_029793.2:10308977-10313321 GCF_000816755.2 Arachis ipaensis | reverse complement strand
TGTCTGTGTTTTGTTTTCTTGTATTCTTTTGTTTGTGTTTTACTTTCTGTTTTCTTTATTTTCTCTATTTATCTGTTTCTTCTGTCTATTGCTTCTCGGTATTCTGCTATTTATCTGCTAAACAACACGGAATTAATGAACGTAACTAATAACCCCGGCCCTACTAAGAACTCCCCAGTTCTTACCCCTTCTCTCTCCCTTCCCCCTTCAGATGGAAGCAGGAGTACCCTTCCGTAATCTACTGATGACCGTTTCGCAAAGAGGATTCCGCTCTAGATAGTCTTCCGAGTCTAGGGTGAATCTCTTTATCTGTTTATATGTATATACTATGAGACCAGCCAATGTCTGCACCCCGTTCGTATGCGCACTTTAGCCTAAATCCTGTGTACGAGACTCTTGTTGTGTGGCTACCTGATGAGGTACCAGAGAGACATCATATGGCAACGTCTGATCGTGCAGAGGAATAGTAGATGATGTTCCATCTTTTGGTGACGTTCCACCTGACTTGAGTTTTGAAGACTTAGAACGCACTTTCCCTCGCTTTAGTAGTTTAGAGGGACTAGGCAAGTATAGAGTCTAGGCTAGCCTAGGTGCCAGCTTAGGGACCTCTTGAACAGGTCAGGACCTGGGATGTTGTATGTATATATATGTATATAGTTATTATCTAGCTATATCTAGGGGTGTTCTAACTAAAAGTCTATACTCTAATAAAGGCTGGATCACTAAATGTTGTTAGCTGCTTGTGATGTATTTATGTGTGGTTGCTTATAACTGTTTTATCTGTTATTATTTGTGAATTGATTATAAATGATTCTGTTTATTAATTCAAACGTTTTCAAAAAAAAAGTACCTCGCTAACTAACTACGCTTTTAACAACGAATCAGGCTCATATGATAAATAATAGATAATAATTAGGATGACAAATTGGTAGCACTCAGTTTCTGGTATGTCCTAGGCGTACTGAAAATTGGGTCGTTACACACTGATTTCGAGACATTAAATGATGTCGGCAAGAGGGGGAGATTGTACTCTTTTTTCCTTGGTCAGGTTTTTTTCCATTGGGTTTTTCTTGACAAGGTTTTTAATGAGGCAGTCCCCATCACAAAGGATATTGTACTCTTTTTCCTTCACTAAGGTTTTTCCCATAGGTTTTCCTTCAGTAAGATTTTAATGAGGCAACAATCCTAAATGGGCATCCAAGGGGGAGTGTTGTGATAAGAACGAACAACGTGGATGCCCATTCCCATGTAAAACTCACATTTTCAAAGAAGGAATGACATTAAATGTATGTTGAAATTAAGCTCCCAATATATGTATAAATAGAGGCCTTTGCCTCTGAGAGAAATACAAGCACACAATTACAAATATTTCCATTTCTCTCTCTCTCTTTACAGTAATAAAACAAATGCAATTCTCTCTCTCTTTACTTTTAATACTTCTTTCTATCTTTACATATATATACATATTACAACATATAATATTAATGTATATATATAAATTATTATTAAGCTAATTATATTAATGTTAGAGTCTTCTATTTACATATTTTATTTTATATTTACATCTTCCTTATTTATTTAGTTGTTTTACAACAACTTTCTAATTATAATTATTTTTTTCCAAAAGTGCATGTAAGACCAATAAGTTAAAAGGTCCTATGTTAAGAAACTTGTTAAAAATGTTAAAAAATAATTGATAAAATATTTTTTGTTCTATAACTTTTTTAATGAAAGAAATATATTTTACTTCCTTAACAAGTATTTTAACAATACTTTTTAGCTAAATCCCAATTTAAATTATTTTTACTAGTTATAAAAATTTCGAGACTAAAAAAAGTAGAAGCGAAGACACAATGCTTTAGTCCAGAAAAGATAATTAAAATAAAACATTGTTATTGCCCTGTCTTTCAATAGTATAGTCATGTTTAGGCCCAGTCCAATTGCATATTATATATAAATATTGTTTTTTATTTTTTAAATTAAAATTAATTAACCAACTTAATCTAACCACAAGCTTAATAATGATTTTATTTTCTAATAATAACTACTGTTATATATTGTATGTCTCTATAAATGACAGAATTTATTTTTTTCACAAGACACTTAGTACTTACTAGATCATCAACATTTTTTAATAAATTGTCGGAGAGAAGTTCATATTTTTGTTACATTTGTTTTTTATACTTGTAGAAAAAAATATGATCCTACACTGTAGAACTCGCTATATATAAAATCATCTAATGGTTAAGATCGGATATTGGTGGAGGTGTAGGTAGAGGTGGCATAGGCGTAGGATCAAGTGGACGACCTGCATGTGAAGGAGAATGAGGATGTTGGAGAGGAGAGCGACGAGGAGGAGGAGGAGGATTAATACGACGACGTTTAGGACGCTTTTGACTGAGAAAATAGCCAAGTGAATAAGTAGTATATTGATCCTTTTTAGCTTTAGGTAACTCAGAAAGCATAGTCCATTGAAAATCCTTGGAATGGTAACCACTATAACTACCTGTTGAATTTTCTAATTCATAAAATGTAATATTATGTATTGAAATTATTTTCTCTAATGGATAAATAAGACAATAAGAAAATAAAAAAGTTAAGATTGTAGCAATGTTTAAAAAAATTATACCTAATGTTAAAGAATAAAGTTGCTTTCAAAATAATTAAACATACATGACTACATGAGCATGAAAATGGGAATTTTATTATTCAGGAAGGATTAATAAATGAAGGGAGCATACATAATTGGATAATAATAATAATATGCATGTCAGCATGTGAAGTTAATAAAATCGTTTCAATTATCTTATAAGAAGTTATTGATTTTCTTTATTATTCATTTTCTAATTATTAAATTTTCAATTAAAAATTATTTTGTTCGATAGAAGGGACCAATTTAGATTACCAATACCCTATATTATTATAAATAAAAGTATTTTTTGATAAAAAATTTCCAATTATGAGCAAATTGAGAAAGTATTAAATAAAGCATTTGAATTGTGTGCAAATCAAAATCAGTCTATGACATAATATATAATTGAGAACTATTAGTAATTTCACATTGTGATATCTAATTTGTAAACTTCTTTCTTTCAATCTTTTATGATTGTTACATTTATTTTGATACATAATTGGAATTTATGTATTGTAAAAAAAAAAAAAAAAGAATACTGTACAAAGCTTTTTGAAAGATATGAAAAAAAAAATTAAAATTTACATTTCTCTTCATATTATCTTCTTTAAAAAAGATTACCACCATAATTTTTTATTAATTTTATTATCACTTGTTAACATTTTTTTTAAATGAAATTCAATTCAATTCAATCCTTACATGGCATGGGGAAAAACCCCTTAATTAATATAATGGCTACTATGGTCCTCAAAGCATAAAAAATTAATGTGAGCACTATTGGATGTCCTGAAATGCTACACGGCAATATATAATAACATTTTCTTATATATTTTATTTTTTTATTTGACATTGGCTTTTGAAAAATGAAAGCCACAAATTCACAATACGTATTGGCATTGTCCAATCTCCAATGAATATATATTTTGTACGGCCTTTCTAATTTTTTTTATTAACACCCTTTTAAGGTTTGTATTGAAGATACTGTTGCTTTGAAAATTAAAAAAAAAGTTTATTGTGACAGTTTTTTAAGGTTTGTATATTGGATTTTCTTTCGTTTTTTTCTTTAAATTTGACTTGGCCCCCTTATCAAAACTATTCAAAGAGACTCGGTTCTAGGCCTGGCAGCATGGACCCTATTTGCGGGTATCCAACCCAATCGGATAGGATTACCAACCCAATCCGCTGCGGATAGAGTTGGGCGCGGAGCGGATAGGATGCGGGTTGAGTTCAACCCCACCCGCTCTATCCGCACCCCCATAATATATGTTATATATGATTAAAAATGTTATATATGAGAGTTGAACCAAGAACCTTAAGCATGTGCAAAAATCTTTTGGCCACTGAACCAAATTTATAAATTTATAAACTTTACTCATTTATCTTTATAAAATATATTTCTCATTTAATGAGATATAAATACAATTTTTAACAATCCAGTGGCCTCCATTTTTGTCAACCCGCAGGTAGGGTTGGATACCCGCGGATTGAGTACGGGTAGGGTTAGGGTTGGGTTCAAACCCTACCCTACCCTACTCATTGCCACCCCTATTCGGTTCTGTGGTAGAAATTTTGTACTGATGACTTATTTGTTGACCACATATAGTTATATTCCAAGTTTGATTTACAGTTATAGTTGGGTGTGATAAAATCTGTATTGTGTGTGAGTGTGATATGCGTGAATGAAAAATTTCTAAAATTAAAAGTTGTTTAAT
>NC_029793.2:10308133-10308706 GCF_000816755.2 Arachis ipaensis | reverse complement strand
ATTTTTTATGCTCTATTTTATTTTTTTCATATTATCATCTCTTTTAACATAAATTGGTTATAGGATTGTAACAAAATAACTTTTTAAATTCTAAACTCTAAATTTTAAATCCTAAATCATAACAAGAGTGAAAATAGACTGAGTCGAACCGAATATAACCGTAGACAAACTTAACTCAATCATATTATAAATATATAGCCCAATCCTAATATTGTTATCTATTATAGTCTTTTTAAGTTTGAATTTGGTTTATTTAAAAAGCCCAAAAACTAACGAGTCTATTTAAAAAATATATTCCGCAAAATTATAATTCACAATAATAAACTAGTGCTGAACTAATTATTAGTTCAATTTTAATAACTATGAATGAATATTAAGATTTTCACACTTTAAGCCTATCATTATTCTATATATTTTTCTTTGGCTTATTTTCCCAGGCCATCTCTATTATATATAGATCTCTCCTCTCTTGCCATAGTCGCTTGGCTGGAGTTATTTTGAACCTATTTTCTTTTTTATTCGTTTATGCAAAAAAAAAAACTAATTTTATAGTATTTAATTTGTCTAACTTAT
>NC_029793.2:10298019-10308107 GCF_000816755.2 Arachis ipaensis | reverse complement strand
TACACTTTTAAATATTAATAATTAATTAATAATAAAAAATAATACATTTTGATAATTTTCTAATATTTTTCTTACATAAATATATATAGTAGGTGAAGTTTTAGTGGAAAGTGAATTTTTTTATTGAATATAGTTATGAAAAATGATTAATCATGTATTAATATTTTTATTTTAGTGATGCTACATATATAAGCGTTTTATAAACAATTTTAATTAAATTGGTGCTAGTCCAGCGGAAAAAAAAAAGCGCACATGCGTTATCACTTCTTTTTTTTCATGTTTTCTATCGTACATAACAAGTATATTTTATTAGTTGGATGAGTTAATATTATTGGTATGTAATCTTTTAAAAATTTTTGTATTGCACATTAAAAATTGAAAAAATTCATGATTCAATGGGTTAAAATTCATGATAATAAAAGAGGTAATAATCAAATCAGTACCTGAAAGATTCAAACGCTGACATTTTGGTACCTGACTATTGTTATTGACAAAATAATACCTGAATGATTTAAAAAATTGCCAAGCGTGTCCTCGTGCTTGCCGGACCACAACTCCGGCGAGGACGATGCTGAGCTGGACACCCGTTTTTGCTGGCAAGATAGGTTTTATTTGAGTTAGAATTTGTAATTAAATAAGTTATTAGTCTAGTTGGAAATAAACCTAATTGAAATTGATTTTGTCCCAAATCAAATGATTTATCCTAAACTCTAAAATTGCTTTCTTCATTCACGTGTAGTACAGAAACCAAAATTGGAAGATGCATACAGCTAGAACTCGTGAAAAAGCTGCAACCGTGAGAAAGCAATCATCGATGCAAGCCTTCGACGTGGATGGTAGTTTAGGTATTATGATCAGATATGGTTCATGTATTATTATTGACATGTTATCTATCCATATCTTCTCTTGACATGTTATTTGTCCATATCTGCTCACAATACCTGAACCACCATCCACGTCGAAAGCTTGCATCGATGACTGCTTTCTCACGGTTGTAGCTTTTTCATGAGCCCTAATTGTATGCATCTTCCAATTTTGGTTCATATACTACGCGTGAACGAGGAGAGTAATTTTAGGGCTTAGGGCAAATCCATTTGATTTGGGGCAAAATCAATTTCAATTAGGTTTATTTCCTATTAGGCTAATAACTTATTTAATTACAAATTCCAACTCAAATAAAACCTATCTTGTCAGCAAAAACCGATGTCCAACTCAACATCATCCTCGCCGGAGTTGTGGCTCGGCAAGCACGAGGACACGCTTGGCAATTTTTTTTAAAAAAAAAGTATGAGGAGCCAATACCTTTATTGTACAATGTATACAATGGGGTTTAATTGAAATTAAAATTAAATTATGGGTACAATCATTAATTATGAAGATTTGCTAATTTGAATTTTTTAAAAAATTAGGATTCAGTTATTTGAAAACATAAACCACAACCATCTCTCTCTGAACGGCGTGGACAGACCCAAAAACGGGTACCCTCTCACCGACGGTGTTATCTCATCTTCTCCTTGGCTCATGTGTTATCACCGGAAGTCGTTCTGTCTGACGTCGAAGTCTGAATTGGTGAACGCCCAGCAGCGCATTCTGAGCGTGTGGCTCGTTCTGGCGGCACCGCATCAAGTCCACCTGCGATGACTCTGTCGCAGCCAGCGTGTGCCTTCCTCTGTTTATTGACGGTACAAGATAAAAGAGTCACGAGTGTCTCTCCTTTGATACGTCCATCACTGTGTGGTAGTTCGTAAATGGCGTGCAATGTCGTGCAGTCGCCAGGGCTGATTCCATCATCCGTTGTTGATCACAATTCATCGAAGCCACATGAAGACGCTCTCGACCATTTAGTCGTCGACGGTGAGCAGTCTAATAAGGTGAGAATGGTTCGTTGAATTGTTCATAATGGATGGTTATTTCTATAAGATTTAGATGTTCATCATTAGTGCAGGTGGAGTGTTTTATTTTATGTTAATTGCTTAGTTCAATGGAACATGAATATTCTTCAATTAACCATATTTGTGGTGGTTTTAAATTCATGGTGCGCATTTATGTATGGAGGATATGAGTGCGTTAATTAGTCATGGAATGTGGACTTTACCTGCGATGAAAATAGTTCTTATGTGGAGTATCCTATATGGATGTATCAATTTAAATATGCAAGGTTAAACCAGCATGTATAAGCAATGTAATTGGTACACTGGACAACTGGCTAGTTAATAAGTAATCACCCATGATGTTGTGCATGATGCTTAGAGACCCGCTTGAATCTTATTAGCGTAGTATATTGTTAAATAATATAAAATAGAACTAACTGCATTGTTATTATTAAGAGTTTTTCTAAAAATGTAAATTAAATAGAATAAAATGAGGCCTGCATGTTTAGATTAGAAATATATGTATGATTATTCATGATAGATGGCCTATGAATTAAAAATGCAACTGTAGTTACCTTGGATACTAAAAGTGACAAATGAAATAACTGTTTGAAGGGGCTCCATGACTGCGGGCCTTCTGTGTCGCCCTTGTTCCACATTTGCCAACATCTCTTCAAATTTAGGACACTGCATAATGGTGACGTCAAACTCACTGCAAGGAGTGCAAACTAACATTAGCTAAAACAAAAGGCTATTCATCGTACGACATCTGTCAAATACTTGGGAGAATGAGAATGCGACAAGAAATTAAACCACACACAACTTGCCTGTCAAAGTTATACTCAGGAAGTTGGACAACTGCAGAAGACGGGGGTACGTGGAGGTGATTTCCTCGAGCCATGGTGGTCTTCGTTACCCCCTTCATTTTTGACATTTTCCTTCGTATCCGCTTGTAATTCTTCAGGTGCTGATGCCTTTTTATGGAATAATCGGCTCTTTCTTCTCACAAGCGGCTCATTTTCCCCATCATCATAGTCTGGGACAATCAAGGGTGTTCCCTTGCATTGCGGAACAGTCACAGATGTATTTATTTTTTTGTTTCTTTCAGAGGATCGACTTCTGTGAATGTGCAACTTCCTCTTACTACCAGGCTCACATTCCTGTCGTGGAAACATTCCAAACGAAAATAAACCCAATTAAATCAACAAACTATGAATAATTAAAAAAATAATAACATGAAGGACGATCAGCATAACTAGTTTCTAAAATCAGGGGGAAAGAGATTAAAATGAACAATGAAGCCTAGTAAATCAAGAAGTAATTCTGAAGGGAGAGCACCTTTTCCTCATTTTTATTTGTTTGCAGAAGTCCGGTCCTGCTCCTGGTACATCGCCCTTGTTCTGCGTTCATTCGGGGCCGTTTATTTGTGCCGCTAGCCTTGCCAACATGCTGTAGTGGTCAAAGAGATAGTAACTAAATACAGAGCAAACCAGGCTGCCAACCCCACACTGAATAATGGAATAACAATATATTGACCATTTTAAAAGCACAGATACCCTATCTTAATGCAATGCATGTATATACCTTGTGTGGTTTGGCGGTTTTCCGCACACACTTGTTGTTTTGCTTTGCGGAAACTGATTGCGCGCGTCGGCGCCTTGGTTGGACACTTTCTTCTTTGCTTCTTGCTGCTTCCTTGGTTTTTTTTCCTTGTTTGGGATTGTACACAATGCAGCCCTGTATGTTCAATGTGGAACAACGTACATCCCAAATGGTAAACCTAAATAACTAATATATTTGTAATCAAATTGATTTGAAATCTGGATACATTAGAGTGAATACCCCATCCGGCCCCTGACAATTATCTCTTTTTTTTTTGTCAGGGGCCGGATTGGGGTTTTTTTTTTTGTCAGGGCCTCGTTGTCTTTCAAGGTAATTGTCAGGGGCTGATTTGGGTTTTTCTCGATACATTATGAGTTGTACCTGGGAGATAACTTGACTAGCCTTGTTATCCAGTTCACTAGCGGTCCATTCAGCAACCCATAGCTCCGGTGCTTGACATGCATCTAACGGGCCATGCTTCAATCGCTGGAAGTATAGAATCTAAATAGAAGTAACCCAAAAGTTATGAATTTACATATAATCCGTATATGTAGGTAAATTAATTTAGCTAATTGCGTTACCAGCAAAATGAACATGCATCCGCCACATGTTTCACGTTTCTCATTTTGGAATTTCCGAATTGCATCTTGCAACCACTTCAAAATACTTTGTGGCCATTGGAATCTCCTGGGGTTTGAGACATCCAGAATTGGAGGGATGTGCCACGGGGAGATTGTCTGTTGGCTTGTTGGGTTGAGAAACATTTTTAAAACCACCAAAATGAAATGCCGTCTAAAAGCCATCCGTTGTTCCACGGTATCCATCGGACAGCCATACTCAAAGTCACGCAATTGTGTTGTTTTTTTTTCTGAAATTGCCTTTTCAGTGCCACATGGGAGGCATTTTCCTTGTTCAGTTCCAGAATGCCATCCCCTAGAATTGACGAAACAGGATACAATTTTAAATTAAATACACCATGGGGATATCAGAATAAAAAAAAAGCTGAAAAACTCTCAAATGATACATGTAAGCCACTGACCGCTTGAAGGTATGCCTAGAACCTTGCCAATAAGCTTGGCAGTAACACGGATGTCACCAGCGTCTACTCTCAGAGTGTTTGAATCCACGTGATATGCCTTTGCAAGTGGCAGCATGATGCTTTGCTTCACATGCCATAAAGGTATCCGCCGCAGGAAACCAAATCCAATAGCTTCAATATCAGCCAATTTTACATCATCGTTATGCTCTTCAAAATGGGAAAACAAGTTGCTCACATAACAAGGTGAGCATCGCGTCTCGACTAGTTTCTGTTGAGTAGGAAAAAAAAACCACATCACAACTAACACCATGTATGTATGGGCGACGCCGTAAACAGTTTCATACCTTTTTACTCATCTGATTCTTCCTATCGACTCCAGAAGTTTGGATGGATGTCACGCCGCTGACACCTGCAATCCATTGCAATATGTTTTTCAATTTAATAACCAAGAAAAAAGATAGATAACACGACAAGGCAACATTTAACAATCCAGTCAATATTTGGTACCGATTCCTTATTCCTTACAACAACATGGCAGCCCGATAAATTGATGTTTACAGCCAGCAATAGTGTTCCAAATATATATTAAATTAACCACTAATTCAGTAAAAATTGGTTATTTCTAACTCAGATCAGAACCAGGGTTGCGCATCATACAAGGGTGTGTTGACCTAACAAAATCAACCCAGAATAAAATTAGAACAAAAAAAATGATCAAACATCAACCGACTCAATGAAGCCTTTAACCTAATAACATCAAACTGCCATTCACGATCATCAAATACAATTCTCCATTTGTCCCTATAGTAAGCACATCTAATTAGGAGGAAAACTATATTCAACGAATAGCGACGCGAACAAAAACTAATTTAGCCACCAATTTCAGTTAAAATCGGTTCTTATTAACTCAGATCAGAACCCAGTTTTTCCGTCATACATGCATATGTTTACCCAAAAAACAAGAAACCACATAGGGGCATAAATAAAAAAAAAACAATCAGACATCAACCGATTCAATTCTCCATTTGCCCATACAGTACACATCATTAATTAAAATAAAAACCATAATCAAGCAATCACTCAATCGACTGTGAAAACCAACCACCCGAATGCTTACTCAATTAAGCCACCCATTAAATAGATAAAAATATCTATCATGAAGACCAACCATCCAATACGTGTATAACACCCATAAACAGAAAGGATTCCATCAGCATCAATTTAATTGGTCCAACAGACCGGGTCAATCAGTTACTGTTCCGAGGGTTACCTGAAACTGGAGGTCGATCTCGGATGAGATCTTCCGTATTGGTCGGAGATGGCGTGTCCGGCTGGCTGGTGGCGGCCGGAGCTGTTGTGTCTGACTTGTTGGACTTGCTGCACTGCTGATCCTTGGGCACCGAAGGGTGGGGGGTACCTGTAACAGACTCCGATGCTTAAGTTAGCACGGGTATTAAGCAGGTTTTTAGTAGAATCAGAGTATGAGTTATACCTAGGTGCTCCAGTGTATTTATAGTAGTTGTAGAGTGACCTTTTTAGATAAGATAAGTTAGTTATCTTATCTTATCTTTTGGCGAGGTCAGCTTATCTTCAATGGAACCGCCTTTATCTCTATAGGCTTGGACTGCCTTTGGATCTGGGTCGTATTCCTTGAGTTGGGCCCTTTTTGGGCTTTCCTGTCGATTTGGCCGAGCTCTTTTGGGAAGAGGTCGGATAGTCTGACCTGAAGAGATCGGTCGCTTTGTCGCCGATCATCCCGGGTCGGATAGCTCGACCCAGGATATGAACAGTGCCCCTGCTCGAGCTCAGTCTTTCTTTTGGAGGTCGAGTCTTGGTTTTAGGACTTCGATCCTTCTCGGGTGAAGCCGAACTCGAGCATTTTGTAGACTTCTTCTTTTGTAGAACCTTTTTGAATGTAGAACGTTTTCCTCTAAAAGCGCGCGCTTTTGTATTAGCGCCTTGTTATGGGGAACGTGCGAGGGTTTAATGCCCCAATTAATTTGGCATTAATTGCCCCATTTCCCTTAACTTCTTTATTTTTAAACTTTACACTCAGGAAACGGTTTCTCTTCTTCACTTTTTCTTCGTAACTTCTCCCTTTACTCTCTCGCTTTCTGTTTCTGGCTTTGAGTCCATAGCTCCTTCCTACGACGCCTGCTTTGTTGCTGTTTTTGCGGAAGAGGGGTGATTCTGGATTTCGCCTTCCGTTCTTCTACTTTCTTTTGCAGCTTTTCTCCCATTTTCCAGGTTTGGTTCTTCTTCCTTCCTTCCTTTACGCCATTTATTTTGAGAAAGTTTTGATTTTGACTGGAGAAAGGTTGGATCTTTCTGCCTTTGCTTATGACTGATCGTGGTGTGTTCTGTAGTTTCTTTGCCTCTTTGCATGATTTTTTGCTTTTCCTGTTGCTTGCTGTTTTTAGGGCTTCTGCCTGTTGTTAGTGCTTTTGGTTTCGAATGCTTTGAGTGATAATTTTGTTTGATCCTAAAAAGGAGGTATCTTTGATGCTGTCTACTTGTCGTGCTTTGATGTTTGGGGATGCATGCTTGTTCTTTACTGATAGACTGTAGGAAGATAGTGGTTTTGATGACTTTCTGTGCTTTTTTGCGTTTTGTCTTTCTCCTATGAAAATGCTCGCTGTTTGAGGTCTTCTATTTTGAGAGATGCTAGAATGTGAGCGGTAGTTTTTTCCTGAAATGGTGCTTTGTTATTGCCTCTAAAGGATTCCCCAGGACCTTGGTTTGAGTCTTGGGGTTTTCCTTTCCTTTTTGTTCTTCTGTATCATATTAGTCGAGTTGTTTCATCCTTTGTCCGAGATGCTTTTTAGTAATCCATTCTTTTTTTCTTATCGTAGGATTAGTTGGTCTCATGTCTTCTCGCAATAACGTTGTAGAGATGTCTTCCCAGGTTCCCGAGGGCATGGCCGATTGGGTGGACTCAATGGTTCTTATGTGTGTCTCTTTGGTTGATTCCGAGTTTTGTGCGTAGCTTAGGCAGTTTCATAGGGTCTGTAGTAGTGCAGGTGATGAAAAGAATTATGAACTTGTCCCTCCCTCTTCTGAAGAGAGAGTTTGTTTCTCTACTCGGGTTGTTAGAGATCGCCCTTATTTCTATGCTTATAACTTCTTCTTTGGTCAGCTGGGTATCACCCTCCCTTTTACTGAATTTAAGACCAACCTGTTATGGTCTTGTAATGTTGCTCCCTCTCAACTTCACCCTAATTCCTGGGGTTTCATGAAAATTTTTCAATTGTTGTGTGATGGTTTTGGTATTCCTGCTTCGCAATCTCTCTTCTTCTATCTATTTGTTTTGACGAAGCCTGGAGTAGTAAAAAAGAAGGCAGCTTGGGTCTCCTTTCGATCTTCCCAGGGGAAGAAGGTCTTCTCCATGTTTGACGAATCGTTTCGTGATTTTAAAAATTACCTTTTCAAGGTCCGAGCTGTTGAAGGAGCTCGGCCCTTTTTTCTGGATGAAAATGATGAGCCCGCCTTTCCCTTGGAATGGCAAAAAGATGTGAGAGTGTCCAGATACACGTGGGAGATGTTGGATGAAACTGAGCGAGCTTTTGTGACCGTCTTGGAAGAATACTGGGGGCAACCTCCCCATCTTGATACAAAGAAATTTCTAACCAATCCTTCTCTTCTTCAAACCGAGTTGGGTATTTTGCGTTCCTGGTTTTCCCTTTATTATCTGTTTATATTGCTTGGAAGTGCCTTTCTGACTTGCAGCTTAATTTCTTACTGTTGTGTTTTATTTGCAGAGGCGATGAAGAATAATGAATCCAAGAAGGCTTTTAAAAAAGCACAGAAGGCGACTACTGCTAAAAATATCTCGGCCAAGGCGGCCGGGGAGGGATCTTCCCAAGTGCGTGTGAAGCCATCCATGCCGAGTTCTCCTGGGGCGAGGAAGGTGATCCCCACTCCCCGAGTTCATATGGCTGACCCTCCACCAACTTCTGCCACTCCTTCTGGCGTTCCTCCCAATAAGAAATAAAAAACGGCTGAGTCTTTCAACTTTGATGCTCCCGACTTCAATGCGATCGAATTCGTGGATCAGCAAATCGGTCCTTACGGTGCTCTTCCTATGGACGATGTGTCTATCCTTCGCCATCTGGAATTTATGGCCCGAAACAGTGTAAAAATGGCGTATATGGGGGCTGCTTTGTACCGAACTGCTCAGAATATTCCTCTCCATGCCACCAAAGAGTTTATGGAGGAGGCAAAGCAGGAGTTCAACCGGATGAAGGGCCTTAAAGAGGAGCTTGAGGTAAAGGTTGCCAAGTTGGAGAAGGATTTGGAGAATGAGAAGGCAAATTCTCTTGCTTTGGCAGCTTCTGTGCGGCTGGCCGAGGACACGGCACTGATGCATAAGGATAGCTACGTTACGTCTTATCGGGAGGTGATGCGTCTGAGGGGGGAGCTGGAGAGTGCCCGGGAAGATTACTCTGAGCTTCAGGGTCATCTCGTTGGCAGTGTGACTGCTGCTTACGAGAACCTGAAGGAACAAGTTCGGGTTATTGCTCCCGAGGCCGACCTTACCCTCTTCAGCCTGGATAACGTTGTCAGGGATGGCAAGATTGTCCCTGATGACGAGGATGATGATGTTGAACCTCCCCCTGCGTCCTCTGTCAAAGTGTCGACTTCTTCAGCTCCTTCGGTTGTAGCCGATCCGGATTGCCAGATCTTGAACCGGGAGGATGGAATTGTGGATGTTGTGCCTATTCAGACTCGCCCTCCTTCTCCTCCGAATGATGCTGCCAAGGAGGCTCCCGATGTTTGCTGATTTCTCTCTGAAAATTTGTGTAGCTAGCCCGGCTTGTGGGCTTTTAAACTCTTTATTGTTTTGTTAACTACTGACACTTTCTAGTCGCTTGCCTAGCAACTTTTATTTTGACAAACAAAGGTAGCTTTCTAGCTTTTTGAGGTAGATTTTGGTGGCCTCTGAAGCTTTCTAACTTTTGTAGATTATATCACGCTTTTTTGCATTTAACTTGGTATCTCTTCTGGTTTTTGAGAGTGTTGGAATCTTGCGGCTCGGCCTCTTTGGATTGCTTTGTACTTATTGTTTGTAGCTTGGATCCTTTGAGGTTGTGGCTGTGTGGGTCCAACTTGTTTTTCGGTTTTCTCATTTTTGCTTGTATCTGTAGCACTTTCATAACTGATTTCTTTACGTTAGTCCTCTTTCCAGTTATTTTTGTAGTCCTCTTTTTTGAATCTTTGCCAGATCTCTTTTTAAGGACTACTTTATAACTTGGTTTTTGTAGAAGGCCGACTTCTTTACGTCGTTCTCTTCTAAGTTATTTTTGTAATCCTCTTTCTTGGACCTTTGTCAGGTCTCTTTCAGGGATTAATTTTATAACTTGTTTTGTACGAGGCCGACTTCTTTATGTCGTCCTCTTCTAAGTTATTTTTGTAATCCTCTTTCTTGGATCTTTGTCAGGTCTCTTTCAGGGATTACTTTTATAACTTATTCGTTTGTAGGAGACCGACTTCTTTATGTCGATCTTTTCTAAGTTATTTTTGTAATTCTCTTTCTTGGACCTTTGTCAGGTCTCTTTCAGGGATTACTTTTATAACTT
>NC_029793.2:10283954-10297994 GCF_000816755.2 Arachis ipaensis | reverse complement strand
TGTCGGGCCCTTCTAAGTTAAAGTAATCCTCTTTAATAGGGTTGGCCAGACCTCTTTCCAGGGTTTACTTGTAACTTGGGTTGACTTGGTCCGACTTCTTTACGTCGGCCAGTCTTTAAGTTATTATTTAGCAATCCATAAGACCTCGTCAGATTCTTTTTCGGATCACTTTTGATAACTTCTTACATTATTCTGTGTTCATCTTTGCCGATTTGTAGAAGGTGGTTGCTATCTTTAGATCGTCTTTTAGGTGAATCGCGTTTTCACCTTTATCGGACGATTGTCTTTATCGTGATCGTGCAGTGAAGTTGCTTTTCACTTTATGCCGATCTGTTGCTTTATAATCGGACGATGAATGCTTCAGATTAATGCGTCTTGAAAACTTGTAGAATATCTAAAATATATTTTATTAAAGGAAAGTGCAAATATATACATGTGGGAATTTTTCATCCCTTTAAGTCAGATAGTGTCTGAGTCTCAACTTGGTGCCTCATTAAAAAACCTTTTCAGGAAAAAGAGTGCATCCAGTAGTGAGATCTTTACATTTTCTAGCTGTAGTACCTTCTTAGGTTGCAGGCGTGCCATGATCTGGGAAGCTCTCGTCCATCGAGTTCGGACAGTCTGTAGTAGCCCTTCCCAAGTACTTCTACGACTCGGTAGGGTACTTTCCAGTTTGCTGCCAACTTTCCTTCTCCTGATCGAGCTGTTCCAATATCATTTCGGATTAGGATGAGATCATTTTCTACGAAACTTCTCGGCACTACCCTTTGATTATATCTGGAATCCATTCGACGCTTTAGTGCTTCTTCCCTGATCCGAGCTCTTTCTTGGATTTCAGGTAGTAGGTCGAGCTCTTCCCTTTGAAGTTGGAAATTTGCTTCCTCATTGTAATGAACCACTCTAGGCGATCCTTCCTCAATCTCTACTGGAATCATTGCCTCTATTCCGTATGCTAACCGGAAGGGGGATTCCTTTATGGTGGAGTGTGGCGTCGTTCGATACGCCCATAGAACTTGTGGAAGCTCTTCTGCCCAAGCTCCCTTTGTGTCTTGTAATCTCCGTTTTAACCCAACCAATATGACTTTGTTGGCAGCTTCAGCCTGTCCATTGGCTTGCGGATGTTCCACGGAGGTGTACTGGTGCTTTATGTTCAAGTCGGCTACTAACTTTCTGAAGCCTGCATCTGTGAATTGAGTGCCATTGTCTGTGGTGATGGAGTGTGGAACCCCGAACCTTGTGACAATGTTTCTATATAGGAATTTCTGGCTTCTTTGAGCAGTGGCGTTGGCTAGGGGCTCTGTCTCGATCCACTTTGTGAAATAGTCTACCCCTACTATGAGGAATTTAACTTGTCCTGATCCCTGGGGGAAGGGTCCGAGAAGATCAAGTCCCCATTTTGCAAACGGCCAAGGCGAAGTTACACTGATGAGCTCTTCTGGCGGGGCGATGTGAAAGTTGGCATGTTTCTGACATGGTGGGCATGTTTTTACAAATTCTGTAGCTTCTTTCTGTAGAGTTGGCCAATAAAATCCCGCCCGGAGTACTTTTTTGGCGAAAGCTCGTGCTCCGAGATGATTGCCGCAAATGTTGCCGTGTACTTCTTCTAGCACTTCCTTTGTGTTGTTGGTCGGCACACATTTTAGTAATGGTATTGAGATCCCTCTTTTGTACAGGATGTTGTTTATGATAGTGTAGTACTGTGCCTCTCTTTTTAACCTCTTTGCCTCCTTTTCTTCTGTGGGGAGTGTTTCTGTTTTGAGGTAGTTAATTATGGGGGTCATCCATCCTTGGTCCTGACTTGTTACGGCTAGGACTTTTTCCTCTTCCAAGATTGACGGGTTCTGTAGCATTTCCTGGATGAGGCTTCTATTGTTGCCTCCTGGTTTGGTGCTGGCTAGTTTCGAGAGTGCGTCAGCTCGGGTATTTTGTTCGCGGGGTATGTGGCGGATCTTATATTCCCGGAGTTGTCCGAGCTGTTCTTTGGTTTTATCCAAATACTTTTTCATGGTGGGATCTTTGGCTTGGTAGCTCCCTGTTATCTGTGAGGTGACTACTTGTGAATCGCTGTAAATGTTGAGTTTTTGAGCTCCAACCTCTTTAGCCAGCTTCAAACCAGCTAATAATGCTTCATATTCCGCCTGATTGTTTGAGGCCGGGAACCCGAGTTTTAGGGAGAGCTCAACTTGGGTTCCTTGGTTGCTTTCTATTATCACACATGCGCCGCTTCCAGTCTTATTTGAAGAACCATCCACATAGAGATTCCATTCTGTGGGGATTTTCGGGGCATCTGTGAATTCTGCGATGAAGTCGGCCAGATACTGTGATTTGATGGTCGTCCGAGCTTCGTATTGGAGGTCGAACTCGGATAATTCGACTGCCCATTGTAAAATTCTGCCTGCTAAATCTGTTTTCTGCAATATTCCTTTTATGGGCTGGTTGGTTCGAACCTTAATTGTGTGAGCCTGGAAGTACGGGCGAAGTCATCGAGATGTTAGAACGAGAGTATAGGCAAATTTTTCTATTTTCTGGTAGTTCAACTCGGATCCCTGTAGCGCTTTACTAATGAAGTAGACGGGTTGTTGCCCACTTTCGTCTTCTCTGACTAGTGCTGAGACTATTGCCCGGCTTTTTACTGCGAGATATAATATGAGTGGTTCTCCTTTTCGTAGCCGAGATATGATAGGTGGCCGTCCAAAGAAATCCATGAAGTCTTGGAAGGCTTGTTCACATTCTGTTATCCATTCGAACTGCTTTCCCTTTCTTAAAGTAGCATAGAAGGGGAGAGATCTTATCGCTAATCCTGCTAAGAACCTGGATAGGGCGGCCAATCTCCCATTGAGTTGCTGTACTTCTTTGACACAAGTTGAGCTTTTCATGTTGAGTATGGCTTGACATTTATCCGGATTTGCTTCAATTCCTCTTTGTGTGAGCATGAAACCTAAAAATTTGTGTGAGCATGAAACCTAAAAACCATGGGGTCGTCGTGTTCCGAGATGATACCGGATGTGTCCTCTTTAGTGAATGTGATTGCAGGGATGTCGGGTGTTTCTTCCTTTCCCTCGACATGATATACTTCTTTGAGATATCTTTTGCGGGATGACTTTGAGATTTCTCCCCCTGCGAATCCGCCGTGTATCATGTGGACGTGTCTTTCCGGTGTACGAGGTGATCGCGCGGTTCGTCCGATATCTTCGTCCCTTCGTCTCTTTCTTTGGTCGTCATCTCGGGTGGCTAGAAACCGATCTAGTTTTCCTTCTCTCACCAATTTTTCTATGATGTTTTTTAGATCGAAGCACTCGTTGGTAGAGTGCCCTCGCACTCGATGATATTCGCAATATTCATTCCAATTTCCTCCTCCTCTTTTGCCTTTGAGTGGTCGAGCTGGGGGTATTTTCTCCGTATGGCAGACTTCTTTATATACGTCGACTAGGGATGCCTTGAGAGGGGTGTAATTGTGGTATTTTTTTATTTTCTCTCCTTGTTGATCTTCTTTCTTTTTGGATTCCTTGTCTTTATCTCGGTAGGGGACCCCGGATTTTGAGGTTTCTCCTAACCGAGCGTTTTCTTCCATGTTGATATATTTTTCTGCTCGCTCCTGCACTTCGTCTAAGGAGGTAGGGTACTTCTTTGATATGGATTGGCTAAAAGGTCCTTCTCGTAGGCCATTGATGAGTCCCATGATGGCGGCCTCTATTGGCAAGCTTTGTATGTCCATGCATGTTTTGTTGAATCTTTCCATGTAGTTGCAGAGGCTCTCCCGATCTCCTTGCTTGATCCCTAGTAAACTGGGGGCGTGTTTGGTCTTATCTTTCTGGATGGAAAATCTGGCTAGGAATTTTTTGGCCAGGTCGTCAAAGTTTGAGATGGACTTTGGAGGTAGGTTGTCGAACCATCTGATTGCTGTCTTCGTGAGAGTTGTTGGAAAAGCTTTGCAACGAACGGCGTCTGAGGTGTCGGTGAGGTACATTCTGCTTCTGAAATTGCTGAGATGATGGTTGGGATCTGTGGTATCATCATACAAAATCATATCTGGGAGTTTGAAGTCTTTGGGGATTTTGGTTTTCATGATTTCCCTAGTGAATGGATCTTGCTCTTTGTGTGAACTTTCCTCGGGAGTGGTCCGAGGGGTTTTTGATTTGAGACCGGCTTCTAATTGTAGGAGTTTATCCTCCAATTCTCGTCGCCGCCGTACCTCTCTTTGTAGATCCTTTCCGACCTCTCGTTGTTGTTGAGTTTCTTTTTCAAGTTGCTTTAAGCGGTCTTGAAGTGCTTCTATTACCCCCGGATTTGATGAGTTTTTGTCCCCGTTAGATTCTGGAGTATCCTTTAGCGTAGTGTCCGCGTTCTTGTGCGGTGTTCTATTTTCCAGATCTGAATCGTGGTCGTTGTCATGGCCGTCCGCCATGGTGTTGGGATGACTTCCAGGGTCCCCGTCAACGGCACCAATGTTCCGAGGGTTACCTGAAACTGGAGGTCGATCTCAGATGAGATCTTCCGTATTGGTCGGAGATGGCGTGTTCGGCTGGCTGGTGGCGGCCGGAGCTGTTGTGTCTGACTTGTTGGACTTGCTGCACTGCTGATCCTTGGGCACCGGAGGGTGGGGGGTACCTGCAAGAGACTCCGATGCTTAAGTTAGCACGGGTATTAAGCAGGTTTTTAGTATAATCAGAGTATGAGTTATACCTGGGTGCTTTAGTGTATTTATAGTAGTTGTAGAGTGACTTTTTTAGATAAGATAAGTTAGTTATCTTATCTTTTGGTGAGGTCAGCTTATCTTCAATGGAACCGCCTTTATCTCTATAGGCTTGGACTGCCTTTGGATCTGGGTCGTATTCCTTGAGTTGGACCCTTTTTGGGCTTTCCTGTCGATTTGGCCGAGCTCTTTTGGGAAGAGGTCGGATAGTCTGACCTGAAGAGGTTGGTCGCTTTGTCGTCGATCATCCCGGGTCGGATAGCTCGACCCAGGGTATGAACAGTTACCAACACAACAATCATTAATGTAAAATATTCTCACTCGATTCAACAAAATGGCAGCCCCATAAATCAATGTCTACAGCTAGTAACATCAACGCAAATACATATTAAATTAGCCACCAATTTCACTTAAATTAGTATTTGTTATCTCATATCAGAATCCAGTTTTCGTATCATACATGCATTAGTTTACTTAAAAAAACAAACCATGTAAGAATGAACAAAAAAAAAACACAACAACCGATTTAATCCTCCAGTTGACCATATAGTAAGCATATCTAAATAAAACAAAAACTATAATCAAGCATGGATACATGCGACTGTGAAAACCAACTAAAGTATCCATCCTATAAAGGGGCAAAAAAAATCTATCATGAAGACCAAACATCCAATACCCTACTAAAATAACCATCAAATACCTTACAAAAATAACCATCCTATAAATATCAACCAAATTTCAACATTTGTCAACTACTTTACGTCACATTGCATGCACAGATCCGCACAGGGTGGGGAAAAAAATTGAAAATTTAGCTGCTATCTATACAAGATTACCAAACTTTTTCTACCATTCCCGCGCTAAAGTTAGATCATAATGAATTGCAACAATCTCAACCAACATCATACTCCATATGCTGCAGGATACTAAAATTGAACCTAATGATTTCTCAATACGTATAATCACTCATATCAGAAGCAAAATTAGTCAATAGTACAACATGCAACAGAGATTACGATTCAATAAAGGAACAACTCAACCCACTAACCTTGGATGGTTAGCCTACTGCCGGCGGTGATATTCGTTGTGGTCCCGGTGGATGGTCGACGAGCAGGCGGCTAATCTTCCACGATTGGATGCTCAGCTGCCACCAGTGCGACAGGTTTGTTGGAGATGACGGCTTCCGCGTGACGAGATGTGCAACGGAACAGGGCGAGGCTTGGCTGCAGTTCAAGTCGGAGGCGGACCGCGCAGGGGCTGGGCTCCGGAGACGGGGAGATGTGCAACGGCAACAGGGCGAGGGACTTGAGGGGAGCGATGAGGTACGCTCACGAGGACAGGTCGCCTTCCGATGTTGCAGCTTCCGGCGCACGCGGTTCTCCGTCGATGGGTGTCTCTGCAGCGACTGGGAGGGTTTTGGGTAGGGGAGACAAACCGTGGGAACCAAAAGGATTGGGTAATTAGGGAAAAATTTGAAATAGGATTAATTTGGGGGTGAGGTAAATTAAACAGCCATGAGGAATTAGGGTTATTGAGGGTTAATTTACTCTTTTACACATTATTTGATTCAATAGAAAACAGAAAGAAAGAAAATGCAACGAAGGAAAATGCACAAAAAACTTCATTTTCTGTGGTTTGGATGCGAATGGAAATCGGAAGGAAAGGGAAAATAGTGGCGTGGAACTCACATCCAACTTTTCCGTCCAAAGTTGCGAAGAAACAAATGACCACTCTACAATGAAAGTAAAATGATAAATTTGCCCATACTGTTAACATCGAAGAAAAACTCCTAATGTAAGCTATCTGTTTCTGAAACTTGGAGAGACTTCTCTTCTCCACCGCATCTTCATCGTTGTACTCGACAGTGCTACCGCGACTTCATTTTCGTTCTCCACAAGCCACAGCAGTTTCGTCATCGTCGTGACAGCTCCTTCTCCTCTTCATCCTTGCAAATTCAAGCCAAAGGTGAGTTCTTTTTTGTTCAATTTTGTACCTTTTCCAAAAACAAACTGTAAAAATAATCATGAACATAGTATGTGCTCTTTTTTTTCAACTGAGATCCTCTTGCTTTGGTTTCTTGTTGTTGTTCCTCAAATCTACCGTTTTGTGCATGCTTGCTTGCTAGGGTTTGGCCTGTGAAATATGGATACTCCATAGAGTTCGACAGTAGAGGGTGCCTGCTGCCTAGTGTTTGGCTTGTGTGTGTTGGTGATCCCCGTTTGGGTATTGTTGTTCTATTCAAAAGCTAAATTAATATATATGATATTGTGAATTATTTTTTTTATTGATATCTGCATGTTTGATTTCGTAATTTTATTTTTTATTTCTTCTCCTCTTTTTAATTGATTTGATTTCTTCATTACCTGCTTCATTTGCAACCAATTGTAGTGATTAACTGAACCAATATTATAGTTATAGTTTATACAAAAGTTCAAAGCTTCCTAAATGGTAAAAAAATTCATAAATTAAAAAAAATTTTGATGACCCAAAAGCATAAAATATGATTAAAATTGAATACACCCAGTCCCAAATCCCCCATCATGAAAGAGCCAAAAAACTGTAATAACAAGAGAAAAAAGGTCACTTCTTTTAACCAAATAGTGGGAAAAAAATGAATTAGCTGAGAGTGGAAGTGGTTGAATTGGAAGTGAAAAACTTTGTTTACAGAATGCTTAAGTTTTGTTAGAATTTTTTTTTATTTTATTTGTGAATCAGATCATTTTTAGTTTCAAGTTCAAGTTCAAAGGTTCAAACTTTGTGTTCGAACTTCAAAGAGAATGTACTAACTTAAGAGTACCTACGTGGGAGTACATATCATCCTTTATCTTTAGAAATTGTTTGTAAATTGCTATTTATTATTTGAGTTTTTAGTTTTGTTTTAGGTTAAGAATTTTTAAATTGAAATGAGGTAAATGAAATAATTAATGAATTATAGGGTAAATAATTAAAGGTTAAAAATTTAATACTAAAAACATTTATTGTGTGAAAGTATGTTCATTTTTTCAACTGGTTAGATCTTATCTTTATGATTGTTTTATTTTAAATTTTTGTATTAAAATAACGTGAAAAAAAGCGACCATTATTATAGGTACAAAATATTTGGACATTCCTCTCTTTAGGATCTTTGATAGAATTTAAAAAAAAAATTAATGGACATAGAGCATAGCACATACATGCTGAAACTTTATATTTATTTTGAATGTCATCATGAGTATTTTAGTTCATCTCGCTTTTTATGATGAAATTCAAATTATACAAAAGTTCTTAAAATTAAACGGCTTTTCTTACTTGTTTCTGGCTAGAATGTGTTATTAATTGTCGATGGTTTAGTTGTTACTAATTTCTAAATAGCTAAGCAAAATAGTGTGCTTGTTTCATTGGTGCACTTACAAAGCATTTGTTCAACGTATCTTGAATCCATCCTTTCAAAAATTATACTAAATCCTGTGTTGGTTAACTTATTTTTTACCGTATAAATTAATAAGTGTTGTTGGTAGCTAAGTCCACTTAATTTTGGTGATAAATCAATGCATTAATTAATATGCCATATGCCTTACAGTGTGTTTATTATTTATGGCAGAGAGCTTTAACATTGAGTTTGCCATTTAGGCGTTGGAGATAAGTGTCTCATAAAGGTATGTTTATATTGCGTAAGGTGAAACCATATTTTCTCGGCATTTAGTTTCGTTTTTTTTTCTTCAACAAATGAATTATTAGAATGTGACAAGATATGTTACTTTCTGTTTACTTTTACTATCGATATGTCCATTCTAAACATTATATTTTCATAGATGGATAACGAAAATATCGAATATGCTAATTTAGAAGATAGAACGAACGTCATACATGACTTAGAAATTCAAGTACATCAAGTCACTTCTATTGACGTATATCAACCTGAACCAATACAAATCTTAACTCGTGTCAGGAAAGAGTTAGAAAAAAGACAAAATATTTGTGTCACATCTCTTACATGTGTTACGGTGCATGCATTGTGTACTTTGAAATTATTATCACGATATAGGCCTAGGCAAATTAATGACGAAAACTTGGAAAGAGAAAACAGGCGTGCTCAGTTAATGATACAGTTATTGAAGTCTGACAAATGTCGAGATGTCATACGTATGAGCCTTGAAGCATTTCAAATGTTGTGTCAAAAGTTAAGAGGAACTGGTAAAGTAAATGATTCAACTCGATCTACGGTTGAAGAGCAAGTAGCTAAATCCCTACATATTATAGGGCACAATGTGAAAACTAGGACCATGTCTTTCTTCTTTCACCGCTCAGGGGAGACAATCAGTCGCCACTTTCACAACGTCCTACATGCTATTTTATCGTTAGAGGGAGACTTCTTCAAGCAACCTTCTGGTGAGGATGTTCCTTATGAAATACTTCATAATAGTCGATTCTATCCATTTTTCAAGGTACTAAATCTTTTGATTTACCTGGTGAATTTTATGTAATTGTCAACGAAATAATTATGAAACTGTTATGTTAATATATCCATATACTTTCTAAAAAAGGACTGCATTGGAGCCATAGATGGTACTCATAGTCGTGTGAAGGTACCAAGGATGGAAGCCCCTCATTTTTGCGGAAGAAAAGATCACCCCACACAAAATGTGTTAGCTGCCTGCGGGTTTGATATGAAATTCACATATGTGTTGTCTGGTTGGGAAGAAACCGCCTCTGACTCGAGAATTTTAAAAGATGCTCTAAGTAGGGAATATCCACTTCGAATCCCCGAAGGTCTGTAATAGTGTAATTTATAAAATTGTCTACATAAATTCAAATTCATAGAGACAGTATGTCATACTTTAATTTGTGTATACAACTGTTGTAGGAAAATTTTATCTAGGCGATGTTGGATTTATGCTAAAGCCTGGGGTACTTACACCATATAGAAGTGTTCAATATCACCTAAAAGAGTATTCAGTACGTGAGCCCCAAAATCTAAAAGAACTATTCAACCATCGCCATTCTTCATTACGAAATGTAATCGAAAGATGTTTCGGAGTTCTAAAGAAAAGATTTCCAATTATAGCTGGTAACACTGAACCTTATTATTCGTTTGAAACTATGAGAGACATTTTTTTGGTATGTTGTATATTGTATAACTTTTTTATGGGTGTCGATGTTGATCGAGAATTGCTACAAGAACGCAACATAGATAGATCACAATCAAATCAACAACGAGATGAGGAATATAGATATGCAGCAATGCTACGAGATAATATTGCAGCTGAAATGTGGAATGTGTATCAAACTTTATAAGTGATTATGTGATTATATGTTTCCTTTATATGAATATGTAAATATCTGTATTTTACAGTCAGAATTGTTTAATTAGATTTTTTTGAGGGATTTTTTTACAGGTCAAGTAATGCCAAATAAAGGAAACAAAACAACATAAGCTAATCAACCTTCTAAAGACAACTTAAGATGGTCTTATGAGATGGATGAAGTTCTGTTGAATGCATTAGCAGAAGAAGCATTGAAAGGTAATAAACACGATGGCTCGTGGACAACTGAAGCATATGCTAATGTTGTGAAGTCTTTGAGCTTAGCAATAGGCCCACACATAACAAAGAACAACATTAAGAATAGAATGAAGACATTGAAAGATAATTTTGTTGAGGCATATGAATTATTTCATCATTTAAGTGGATTTGCATGGAATCCTGTTACTAGAAAGTTTGAAGCTGAAGAAGAAGTGTGGCAAGACTTTATTAAGGTATGTTATACTTTTTTATTACTTATACGAATAACCAAGTTAGTCACAATAACTTTAACATTTCTTTATGCAAGAGAAACCACATGCAGAAAAATGGAAGAAAATGCAAATTAAGCATTATGATACTTTGAAGGAGTTGTTCGGAGCTGATAGAGCTACCGGTAAAGGGACTGCTACTTCACGAGAAAGACTTCAATAACTTGATAGAGATCACATTGATTTGAATGATTCATTTGAAAACACTGGATTTTCTGACATAGATGTTAATATGGGACATGATACCCCAACGTTTTCTGCTAATTTAGATTCACCAAATGCTCCTCATAGTCAACCAAATCAATTAGGTGGGACTTCAACGTCAAGAGAAACAAAGCGTAAGTCTCCTATGAATGATTTTTTGGAGGCACAATATGAGAAAGTTGCTTTGGGAATTACTACCATGGCCGATGCTGTCAAAGAGGGTAGTTATCTATCTAGCAAGCTACATGACGTAGCTCAGAGGCAGGTTGAATAAACTGAGAGACAAGCTTCCGTGCCTGAGAGGCAAGTTTCGGTTGCCGAAAAATAAGTGTCGTTAATTGAAAGACAAGTTGCAATTGCTGAAAAAGGGTTAGCTATTATGCAACAAAGTAGGCATCGCCTTTATAGCAAATCAGATATATGGGATATGTTGACTGAATTGGGTCTGATTGGTTCAGCTCGAATACAGTGTTATCAGTTTTTATGTGAAAATGAGCAGAAAAAGCGCCAAATTTTTGGGATTCCACTTGAAATGCGATTGGATGCTCTTTTTCATTTCATGACAGCTGCTGGTGTTCGCTTAGGAGATATGGTACTTCCATAAAACGTTAACCGTTAGAGGTATAACTTTTATACGCATTTAATTTCTGATTAATTTCAGGTTATTGCTTTCATTAATTGATTATGTGTTTCTGAGTGTCATCTACTATGGGTATATCTTGATGTATTTAAAGAAGATATCATTTCCTGTTTTATTTATGTTAATCATGGTAGAAAATCACATTATTTATATATACTTTGAGATTGATTGGTTGTTTAGATAGAAAGACATCGATAAAATAGATTATCATGATCAACTCTGATCTTTGAATTAATTGGTCTTTGTTGTATATGCTCATGCAGGAATCATAATACTTGAAAATGTTTGGGAACAACAAGTACACTGCTTAGTACAAGTAGCTATCGATCATGTGTTAATATTTTTGACTCGTAGAAACTTTATTTTTTTGAAGTAGGTGTGTACAGATAGCTCAAGCTATGTAGAATTGATTTTTTGGAAGTAGGTGATGACGCTGACCATGAAGAATTACCCTTTTGAAAAGTGTTGTCTGGTGATAAAATAGTACTCTCTAGGAGTTCTTTTGGTTATTACTTTTTTGGGCTTTTGTTATATGTTTATAAAAATTGTATATGCTTTTTGGTCGTACGTACTTGGAAAGAAATACTACCCACTTTTGATAATATTTTATTTTGTAAATACAATTTAGTGAAACTTTTTTTTAAATATGCTTAAAGAGATTAATGATGTAAAGTATGAGTAGTTTTTATTATTCTTTTACGAGATTATTTATTTATATATTTTTAAAAAGAATAATATATATTTTTATTTATGACATTAAAAGATAATAGAAAAGAATGAATTCAAAAAAATATTATTGTTAATAAAGATAACACGTTAAAATTTTGAAATATAATTTGGATATTTTTTTATTAAAAATTAAAAAATAATTTAAATACATTAGTATATTATAATTTATATATAATATAAAGAATGATATTAATGTAATTTCACTTGGTTATGATTTTCTCTCTTTTTACTTTTCCTTTCATCCAAATACAAGAAAATTTTTCTTCTATTTTCTTTCCATCATTTTCTCTTCATCCAAACAACATAAAAGAAAATTAACTTTTCCTTTCATTTTCTTTCCTTCCATTTTCTTTCTTCCATCCAAACAAAGTGTTAGTTTTAATTGGGCCCAATAAACAGCCCATTGTAGCTATTGTATACATATGCCATTGTCTCTCTAACGAAACTCTTTTTTAAATCATTTAAGTACCATTTTATTAATAACAATAATAAGATACTAAAATGCATGGTTCTGAAAACCGGACCGGACCGGCCAGTTCAACCGGAAAAATTGGGAACCGATTACCTAGCCGATCCGGGTAACCTCAAAAACCAAATGGCAAAGAACCGGTTAAAAAACCGGTCGAACCGGCAGTTAACCGGCGAACCGGAAGAACCGTCTGGTTTTTTGGCGGTTCAGTGGTTTGGAAATTCAAAAGCAAAACGACGTCGTTTTGGCTATTTAAAAAAAAAAAAAGAAAATGGCGGAACCTAACCCTAATCTGCTAATCACTAATCACTCGACACTCAGCAACACAACACCCAAGCTCCCAGCACCCAGCCTCCCCTTTCTTCCCCCCTCACCCACCATTCACCAAGGCCAGCAGCGCCACCGCCCACCAAGCTCCAGAGACCAGAATCCAGAGCGCTCCTCAGTCGCCACCCAGCAACGCTCCTCAGTCGCCACTTGCCACCCAGCAGCGCTTGTCATTAGCCACCGAAACCACTGCACAGCAGCCGCGACCACCACCGCGTTGAGGCTGCCTCCTCGTCGCCGAACCTCGACCAGCTCGCCGAGCTCGCCTCTCATTCGCCGGTAAGACTGATTTTCTTGTCTTCTTGATTTTGAACATGCTTCCTAGTTCCTACTGAATTCTGAGCTCGCCTGTTCTGTTTGAACATGCTTCTTAGTTCCTCTGTTTTTGCTGCTTCATGAATCTTCAATCTGTTTTTGGCTTTCTATTATGATGCGTTTATTGGTGACTTGGGATTGAATGATGATCATTGCAAGCAAATTGAGGCTGGGGCGTTGAAGGCAGCTGGGGAATTTCTCATCCTTCTTTTCTCTGTGTGTTTATGTGTGCTTATTTATAAAGTTGTTTCTTGTTACTGTGTGTGTTTGTAATCAATAGCCAATAGTTGTTAGATTGTTATCTATTAGCTTGACAATTTTTGTAATAATGTACTGAATTGTATCTCAAAATTTCTGTGGCTTTGAGAATATTTGTACTTTTTGCTGCTTCTGTTTGCTGCTTCATGAATCTGTTTAGAAATAGGGTTTTGTTGCTTCTGTTTGCTTCAGTGACAAGTATAGGTGTAATTCATGATTCATCCATTGTTTGCTTCTATTTTTTTGTCATTTTGTTCTTATTGCTTCTTGCCTTTGGTGTTTGATTTGGATCTGCCGATCTGATGCTTTTCGATTTGAAATTATGCAGCTCATTCAAAATTTTTCTGAAATATTAAATTTTATTAAGTTATAAATTATTGAATTTTATTAAGTTTAATAATTTTATTTAATATTTAATTAAACCGGTTGAACTCCGGTTGAACCCCAGTCGAACCAGTGAACCATTGAACCAGTGACCTCACCGGTTTATTGATCGGTCCGGTTCTCGCAACCTTGCTAAAATGTTACGTTTGAATCTTTCGAATACTGATTTGGTCATTATCTCTAATTTAATAATAATAAACTTGATAATCGGATACTCTATTAGTATAATACAAAGTACTATCTATTTATAA
>NC_029793.2:10281306-10283430 GCF_000816755.2 Arachis ipaensis | reverse complement strand
AGAGTATTAACAAGATTAATATAATTAATATTTAAATATTTTAATATTCTCTAATAAAATCAGTCAACTAATAAAAAATTATGGGAATTAAGATGCAAACGAAACTACTGAAACTTAAAATGTAAATTAAACCATCGAAATGCGATACAAATAAAATTATTGAAATGGATACAAATAAAATTGTCAGAAGAGAAGTGAAGTATTAGAACGGAATACAGATAAAAATATCAAAATATAGAACAAATTATCAAAATATAATGAATATTAAAAAGTACAGATGAAACGGTCTAAAAATAAAATTACAAAAATTTAATATCCAAACAAAAAAATAATAACTAAAAAAATAATATTATTAAGCATAAGAAAAACTTAGAAAGTTTAAGGAGCGAGGATACCATTTTAATGCCATATTATTAGCATTTAGGATAATAACTAAAAAATAATAAACTTGATAATCATGCCTACTAATATGCGGTAATAACACAATATTCCTTAAAACACAATGTAACCCAATCAAAAATTTCAAACACAATTTAATATAATCCTTACAAATATTAAATACTATTAACATGGTAACTTATAACTTTTATATAATAAGCAAATGTATATTTTCATTTCGCCGAAATTTTGCGGATCCTCGTAGTGTATGTAAGACTCTAAATCCCTATCTTAGTTTTTATGAAATAATTGGGCTCATGATATTTCGGACCAAAAATCAATTAGGCTCTCTATCGTAGAATAGAGATTGGACTTGTTGACTTTTTGGGTCCATCTCGTAGAATATCTAATTGATAAAGCCCAGCACCGAGAAGAAAAAAAAAAAGCAAGAGAAAGGAAAAACGCCCCAAGTCCAAAAAAAAAAAAAAAGGAACAACGCCCTAAAATTTTTCTATTGGAGACCACTTTAATAAAGACACTAATAATATTTTTTTTTAAAGATGTTTATATTTTTTTTTTAGTAATTATTAAAGATGTTTATATGTGTTATGTTATTATTGGATATTTTTATTAAATTAGTTAATAATTTATTTTTTAATAAATCAGAATAAAATCAGTTCATTATAGCAATAATAATAAATTTAATTGTTTGCATTATAATTATTAGACTCGATTGCAATGAGTTATAGCTCAAACGGCATAGTCTCCCCATATTCAATTAAGAGGTTGTGGGTTCGAGTCTTCTATCTTTGATAAAAAAAAATTATTAGACTTGATTTGATCCGATCGAATTACACAATCTAAACTGAATATCTTTAAATTTTTTGATAAAAAAACAAATATATCCTTGATTTTTTGTTTTGTAGACATTTAAATTCCTAAAAATTTAAAAATACAGTTAAATCTCTAAAAAAATAGATTTATTGTTATTGCTATAAAAAAATCGATTTTATTCTAACTTGTTAAGAAATTTAAAATAACTGGTTAATTAATACGTCTAATAATAATACAAAATATAAGGGTCTTTACAAAAAGATGTTTTAAGCGTCTTTATGAGAGTATCTCCCTTCATTTATTCGTGAAAACGAGTCTCCGTTTCTATAAAAATTAAAAATTTTGCAGGTTCCTATTTAATCCATCGCCAATAATTCCAATGGATACCCATTTCTATAAGTTTTTGTCATTCCTAATTTTTTTTCTTGTGTTTACAACTTTCAAAAATTAATGGCACTTTTGAAAATACATACGAAGATAATACTCTTTAAAGATTTAACTTATATTTATCAAAATTTAAAATTTTAGAATAAAGTATATTTTTCTTCTCTTAAGTCTGGCTAAAATTTTAAAAATATCCTTAAATTTTGTTTTGTTTTAATTTTGTTCCAAAATTTTTTGATTTGCATCAACTATATATATTTTTTGCCGCTAATTTTTCAAAAATTTTAAGACCAATGCAACGATAATTTCATAAGAACAACCTTCCAATATAAGCAAATCAAGCATAATTTTTATACATTTTTGTAGGATTTGTCTTAAATTTTTTAAATTATTTAGCTATTTTGGGTATATTTGATGCAAATCGAAAACTTTTTAAACACAATTAAAACAAAATAAAACTTAGGAATACTTTTGAAACTTCTGATAGGACAAAAAATATACTTTACCCAAAATTTTAATGTAACTTAT
>NC_029793.2:10277633-10281287 GCF_000816755.2 Arachis ipaensis | reverse complement strand
ATTTTTATATTATCTTTTATTTGATGTTGATAAATTATCTTTAAAAAGTAAAAAATTTACAAATTTGAATAAATCGATACATCTTTTCACAAAATTTTTATTGGATATATTTGATATGCTCAAAAAGTTATGTTGGACATTTGATGAAATAATCTTTTAGCAATTATTATAGCATGAAATTGTTACAAATGGTACTATATATAGAGCATTTAAACCTATACTATGCTCGTGATTAATATATTGATATAGAGACTAATATGCATCCAATGATCAAATCATCAAATTCTGAAGGTCCTTCATAGTTCCCTGTATAGTCATCAATTAATTATCATAGTTAGAATATACTCAAATTTACATATTTTATGAAAACATTAGATTAAAAGTTTAATTTTCTTGACAACTCATCAAAATATTCTAACATGGGACGGACATGTATGTTCAAATAAGATCGAAACCACTAATTAAAATTAGTGAATCAAACTTGGCACGTTAGTTTTTCAATGGGTAAGGTTAGAGAGATAATAATATAAATTAATTTTATTTCTATTTTAGACTGGTTTTTTTTCTTAAATATTTTTGTAATATATTTTGAAAGAACAATGATATATATATATATGTTTGCAAATTATTAATAAGTATAGTTAGTAGTGATTAAATAAGTGTTAGTAGAAATAATATATTAAAAAAAGACTGAATTAGTCATGCGTTACAAATTTTTGAAATATTGAAATAAAACTTTTTTAAATTTAAGATACCAAACCACAAATTCAAAATTATTTTAAATCACTATTTTTTATAATGGTTTTGTTAAGTAGATAATGACTTTCATAAATAATATGAACAATAACACACTACACCTCTACGGAAATCACAAGTGAAAAAGAAAGGTTATTACTATATGCCTATACTTTTCCTTTTGATAATGATATCAAGAATATTGTTCAATTTTAATTTCCTTACATCAATGAATAGAAATTCAAAAATTAAAGCATATGTAGAGCCTATTTTATATATATTATAATTAAGATGATATATAAGTATAACCTACTTTTATATACCTAATAAATATGTTGAAGCAACTTACCTAGCTAAGGGTAAGAGGGAGGTCTGGGCAAAGGTGGCAAGGCCCTAGGTTCAGGTACAAATGGAAAATCTTTTTCAATAATTTTATTCGGATTCGGACCACGGAATCGACGCCAAGGCCGAGGTGGAGGCGGAGAAGGACATGCCTTCTTCGGACAAGGCCGAGAACGTCGTGGCCGAGACGACGAAGGTAGAGGCGGAGGCGAACGGACACGACGGCGTGCCCTAGGATGATAAAAATAGCCACAAGGAGTATCCCATTCACCAGAATTACTTGTTGTTGAACCTTCTAACTCACCAAACACCACATTATTTGTGGGAACTATTTTCTCTGTTATTATATATTTTTTTAGAAAAAGAAAGTGTTAATATTCTACAGCAATATTTAGAATATTTAAATCGAAGTTAAAAGATACATTTGTCCGAAATGATGAAAAGGCATCAAAGTTAAATGGCAATTTTGTTATGAACTAGGGAATAATTGACAGTGAAATTAGCCATACTTGGATTAAATGTGAAATTAAAATTATATTTTATAAAAGAGTCTAGAGATCTAATTTTATTCCAAATTTTTACATACATTTTTTAGTTTTTACATAACTATTAAAATGTTTACACAAAGAAATTGGGATAAAATACATAAGACATTTATCAAATACAAAAATTCTTTTTTATTTATAAAAGGTATGTTTGTTACTTTTGTCAAAACTAATACTATCTTTTGAATTTGTTATTTTACTTTTTATGATTAGTTTTTGTCGAGGATGAAATTTTTTGAATACATTTTTAGTAGTTAATCCAAAATATTTTTCCTTAATGTATAAATTACCTTTGTATTGTCATAAAATATAAGATATCTTGCCCCTTCTCCTTTGCGATGCATTAGCCTACAGATAACAATTATCTAATAATCTTTTATAAATCTTTTAACTATTTAAAACTTATTTTAAATTCTTTAATTTTTTTCATTAAATTTATTTATTTTTTCATACGATATTTTACAATCTAACAAATTATAACTAATCTATCGTAAATTAGAATTTTATTTAAAAATTTATCGTAAACAAATGAGTTAACAGCTTGACTAATTAGGATTATTCATCACAGGACTTTAATGGAAATCCATAAAATTTCGACGGAGACGAAGACAAAAGCAGAAATATTCGCTCTATAGGATTTGCTAAATCCCGATAAACGAAGAAATTACTAAAATGCTCTCATTGGTAGATATTGGTAATTTTTAAATTTTATTTTTTTTAATGTGTATGTGATATATATGGATTATATTTAAATTTGTTTTAACTTTCAATACATCAATATATGGTTGAATTGTATTGAATTATATTATAGTTTGTTTTGTGTTGATTTTTTTTTTAAATTAATATTCATAAATATCTATAAATATATGTCTTTTTTTTTTGATGTAATTTTTGCAAGAATAATTAAAAAAATGAGATATTATTATTTTTAAAATTTGGTAATTTTTTTCTAAGTATATATTTTTTAATAATTTTTAAAAGTATTATTAATTGTTAACAAAAAAATTACAAAAAATATATACTTAACGAAAAATAACCAAATTTTAAGGATAATAATATCTTATTTTTTTAATTATGCTTGAAAAAAATTGTATCAAAATTCAATTTCTAATGTATTTTTTGAGAAATACATATTTAATGTTAGATAATCTTGAAAAAAAAAACTAGGTTTAATTACTCTGTGGTCCCTATAGTTTCGTGAAATTTTTAATTAGGTCTCTATACTTTTTTTCTTTTTAATTGGGTCCCTGCACCGAATTTTTTTTCAATTAAGTCCCTCTTAGTAGTAATTGGCTTAATTTTATAGGGACCCAACTAAAAAAAAGAATTGGTTCAGGGACCTAAATAAAAAGAAAAAAAAGTGTAGGGACCCAATTAAAAGAAAATTTTGGTACAAGGACTCAATTAAAAGAAAAAAAGTATAGGAACCTAATTGAAAATTTTGTGAAACTATAGGAACTAATAGAGTAATTAAACAAAAAAACTAACATTAAATATGTATTTCTCAAAATATACATTAGAGATTGAATTTTGATGCGATTTTTTGCAAGTATGATTAGAAAAATGAGATATTATTATTCTTAAAATTTAGTGATTTTTTGTTTAGTATATATTGTTTGTGATTTTTTAAAAGTATTATTAGTTGTTAACAAAAAAGTTATAAAAAATATATACTTAACGAAAAATTATCAAATTTTAAGTATAATATATATATATATATATATTTTATAATCATGCTTGCTAAAATTTGTATCAAAATTCAATCTCTAACGTATTTTTTGAAAATATATATTTATTGTTGAATATTTTTGTTGTGTTTTTAAATTATTTAAAGATATTTTTATCGATGGTAAAATTCGCGTATATTTTTATCAATGTTTAAATAATTCAGGGACTTTTTGGTGGTTAACCCAATAATCTACCATGGGAATTTGAGAAGTTTCAAAAGTAACTTTTTTGAGCTTTTGACTTATGAAAAGTAGTAGTATTAATATTTAGTATAATTTTTAAAATCAAATTTCAGCTTTTTAAC
>NC_029793.2:10262396-10276758 GCF_000816755.2 Arachis ipaensis | reverse complement strand
GCCTATTTCCCTTTCTAGTGGGAGACGAGAGAAGGATACCCATTATCATAACGAGAACCAGCGGCGGGTAAGGGTTTTTTTTCAAATTTGAGAAAAAGTATTGGGTGAAATTCGCAAATATTATTTAAAAAGCGGGTTAGAATTAATATCCAAATAGCGTACATGAGCATTGAATTGTTCTAACTTGTAAACTTAAAATTGAGCAGCATATGAGTGAGTGATTTTGTGTGTTCATCATCTTGATCTCACTCACTACTCACTACTCTGTTCCCTCCAATCCCCATTTTCTTCTTTCTCTCTTTCGATAACCCATTTCGAGCCCTAATTTCCCATACTCGTAGCACCTTCAGCCTCCGATCTGCTCATTGCTGCATTCACTTCCAATTATGAATCACTCCTCCGTAGACTTTGAGAAACCAATTGGTTACTACGCTGCTTCAGTTCAAGTATTTCTCTTTTCTCTCTCGCTCGCACTTGTTCATTTCATTTTGATTCTTTGATTAATGAGTAAATTTATAGAATATCTGCTTCTATCTAAAGCAGCATTGCTCGATTCCATACTCACTCATTCGAAAAATACTTAATTCTCATAGTTCTGTGTTGCAGATATGGTTCGTTTGAAAATGCTTAATAATGTTGTGGACTTGTGGTGAAACTTTTTGACTAAGCAATGCCTAACCTGTGCGCTTTTTTCATCAAACTTTGTGTTGAGACGAACTTCTCTTGTTTATATATATAAGTATTGTTGTTATGATTTTTTATTTTGTACTGATGTAATTGTCCAGTGAGGCTGCGTACATTACACTCTTCGGGTGCAGCCTTCTCGCACCCTGCGCTAGCATGAGATACTTGAGATATTTGTGCACCTGATTGCTCTTTTTATTGTTGTTATGATTTTGTGATATTTGTGTCCTTTATACGATGCCATCTTGGATAGGTTTAGAATTTATGTATGGTTGTATGTATACATGGTTGTTTATGATGCTATCTCGTTTCATTACATGAGTTTATATATTAGTTTGTTCTCCTACAATGCAGGAGCTTATTGTTATTGATGATGTGCTTTCGGCTATGGTTGGGGTCGAAGGACGTTACATCTTAATCAGAACAGTTCGTGGAAAGACGGATGATGTTACTTTCCATGTTGACCCATCTATGGATTTGGCACTGCAGGTGAGATTTATTGACTTCAGCCGCAAGTTGCTGCAATTTAGTTTCCAATTTAACAGAGGTGTTAAATATCCACATTTTATTCCTCGGTGTTAGTTATAATATGGTAGTGTGTTCATGTTGGAAAGGATTCTTATATACTTTATTGGGTGCTCAATATGTACTGTATCCCAACCTAGTGCCATGCATCAAAGTGAAAATGTTATTATTCACATCCAGAGTCTTGTGTTTTCTAAATATCTTATTTCAATTTTGTGAATTTTTTGTAATGTTATGTGAAGCAACTGGCTTTGTTTAGGTTACTCGATGGGCACTTCTATTTATTTAAACGTGTAATGTACCCCTCCTATTTGGTAGTGGTCCAAATAGAGGTAATTGTTTTGTAGTTTATAGTTTTGGTCTATATTTTAACTTTAAAATTGCTGTCCACAACTGCAATTTCTGCCACAATAAGGTGGTTGCATTTTTTGACAAAGATAGAGTGTGGGAAGCTAATGGGGAAATGAAAGGTTGGCCTATTCTATACAAGTGTAACTTTAATATTATGGGCAATATAATGATAGCAGATTGTTACATTTTTTATTTTCCCCCCGTTCCCTGACTGGGACTGACTTCAAAGATTTTTTTGATAAAGAAGAATTTCATTAAGATGAGGAGAAGGATAACAAAAGCAACAGAAAACAAAAGATGTATGTATAAAGCATATAGTGTTACGATGTTACTGTCTTATTTTTTGCTTTTGCAGGAATTGGCAAAACGGATATTCCCTCTTTGTAGGAGCTTTTTGTTGATCAACCAGTTTGTGGAGTCAAGGTCTCAGTTCCAGAATGGCCTTGTTAATCATGCTTTCTCTGCTGCTCTGAGGGCTCTTCTTCTTGTAGGTTTTTCTGAACATGCCTAAATGAGTTCTAACAGAGAGATACATAAACTTTCATGTGCCATAGTTTTACCAGACGTCTTTTACTCCTACAAATAACGTATACTGTTTGATATAATGGGCATAGTGGGCAGTTACTAGTTACTACTGTTGAATGCCATCCTGTTCGGTACATTCTTGTTCCTTTGAGTTGGAAATTTCAGTCTAGATATGTGATTTCAGACTCTCTTTTGCTCTATTGGAGTTCTATATAGATTCTATTATTTTTTATTAAAATATACAATGTGAATAAGAACCTACCTTTACCATTATAGGATATGTTTTCAGGATTACCAAGCCATGGTAGCACAGCTCGAACACCAATTTCGGCTTGGTAGACTTTCCCTTCAAGGATTGTGGTTCTATTGTCAGGTATGGATTGGTCTTGGGTGTTCAGTTAACATAAAAATTTGTCAGTTACTTGATGTTGTCACTTTTGGTTATGTGTTTCAGCCCATGATGGGGTCAATGCAAGCATTATCCATTGTTATTCAGAAGGCTGCATCCAACAATTTTTCTGGATCTGCTGTTCTTAACTTACTGCAGAGCCAGGTAAACTTTATATTAAGGTTTCCACATTTCTCAGTGATTCTAACTGACACTACCTTGTATGTCTTAAAAGATTCATTTTTAATTTCATCAACCAGTTTCTTAAGCATTGAATTCTTCCCACTATGGCTTCTGCTTTGTGTAGGCAAAGGCTATGGCTGGAGACAATGCTGTCAGGTTATTGCTTGAGAAAATGACACAATGTGCGAGCAATGCCTACATGAGCATATTGGAAAGGTTGGTTCTTTTCTCCCTCCTTCCATAAGCACTTGGTCTCAGGTTCCATCTCCTTTGAGTTTTATAGTATGTATGGATGTTATAAGGAGAAAGTAATGGAAGAAATTAAAGGAAAAATTGGAAAACAAAGGAATGGAAGAAACTGAGGGGTTCAGAAAATGTTTCTCCCTTTGACATGTCTGTAATTTTCTGAACTTGGGGGATCATACATATTTTCACTGCAAATACAATAAGGGATGGTTTTGGAGGATAACTTCAAAGTTCAAAATTCATTTTCTTCCCCTGATTTCTTTGATGTGTCAAAACAAAAGGAAAGTTTGATTTTCATTTCACCACATTTGTCCTCCTTCCATTTCATCTAGCTGAGCATAGTCTTAATGCTTACACTTAGAAGCTTAGTCCTTTTTACAATACAATCCTTCCCCATCTTCTTACCCGGTCTTAACATCCCATATTTGAAAAGAAAAAAAACGAAAAAGGAAGATTAGTCAACTTGATTTAATAAAAGGATATCATTTAGCAAACACATATTTGAGGAATAATATCGATGCATTATAATACACTATTCTAATGCATAAAGTTAACAGTATTTGCCAATTAGCACTTATTGCAAAACATTGCCATTGTCTTGTGTGCTCTTATTATAAAGCTTTAGTTGACTCCGATTTGTGTTCACTTATCTTGTCTTTTTGGGAATTTAACCATTTTAGATGGGTCTATGAAGGAGTTATTGACGATCCATACGGAGAATTTTTCATTGCAGAGGACAAATCTTTTCAGAAGGTCAATGAAATATTTCTGTGCTTAACATGGCCCAAAATGAATATTGAAATTTGTTTTTAACATGGTTGTAGTTTCAAAATCTCTATAGGAGAGCCTCACTCAAGATTATGATGCCAAGTATTGGGGACAGCGTTACAGCCTCAAAGATGGAATTCCTAGTTTTCTAGCAAATATTGCTCAGACAATTTTGACCACTGGAAAATATCTAAATGTCATGAGAGAATGTGGGCACAACGTTCAGGTATTGTGGCTATTATGCTTTGAATGTTGAATAGATTAATAATTTGCAACTCTTTATGTTTCTTGCTGCATGCATATGTTATTTCTTCACGAGTGGTTACTTTGTAACTAGTGGCTACTTTTTCTTTAGGTCCCTCAATCAGAAAATTCAAAACTAATGAGCTCTGGTTCAAATCATCATTATCTTGAATGTATTAAGGCTGCCTATAACTTTGCTAGTCGTGAACTGTTGAATCTCATTAAGGAAAAGGTAAGATTGCATTCACATAAGGTGATAGAATTCTCAGCTTACATTCTTGTGTTTCTGCAATAATTACTATTAAAAAAAATCTTAAGTTCTAATGCTGAACTATTTTCTTTATCTAGTATGATCTAATGGGAAAGCTGCGATCTATAAAGCACTACCTTCTTCTTGATCAGGTATGATCTTGATCATCTTATATTATTTAAATTTCGAGACACATGTCTTGCTGGAAAAGCTTAAATTGTTAAATGCTCAAATTTAAAGATGACTTGAGTATCATCTCTCTTCTTCCTTCCAGTGTTGAGTCTAGAGATCCTAGGATGGTTTTGGATGGAACAAACTAATAATGTAGCGATTGCTAATATAATTTTCTGTTCCTTGTATTTGTGTTTATTGAACAGATTGGACAAGCTAAAAATCTTGTTTGATTGCAATGATTTGTGTTTCCTCTGTATCATGATACTTAATTTTGATGAGACTAAGTAATTCAATTGATTTGTGCTTTTGTGTTGCTGTTGGCATAGTGATTCAAAGAATTTTTATTTTCTAGAAACAAGGAATATTACTTGTGCAAAAACACTGCATTAGTAACAAAAACTGAAGATTGCTAAAGAATTTCAGCCTTTCTTGAATTTACTAAGAAGCTGATGTGGGTCCTTGTGACAAACTCAGTTCGGTTCCCTCCAAAATTGTCAAAAGATTTAAAAAAAAAAAAAAAAAAAAAGAAAAGAAAAAAGTTCTCCTGGTATATTTTGCCTCTTCCACTACAACTTTTATTATCCTTCAAGGGAAGCTTAGATATTTCTTTCACTAGTCAGTCTTCTATCTTATATATAATAGGCAAAAAATTGCCATCTGTGTCCTACCATCTTTGTGGTTATTATACTCTTGCAAGAATAGTTGATATTCTGGTTTGCTCTATGCTATATTAAATTAAAGCAAAGCTCTTGATATCCAATGCTTGGAAGTAGAAGAGTTTTAGCTTTTATCCAGAAAAGGACCTGATTTTGTTCATAATCATGGAGTTATGTGGGGTTGATTTGGAAGAATCAGAAATGATTTGCAAGTCATTATCCTTCTGCTATCAAATAAGCTCATCATCTGTTCATCTCATTAAGGATATAAAAATGTGTGTGTGCACAGGTGCACGAGGCTAATTTTAAGCTTTACATTGCTTGTGCAGATTGTTCTTTCAAAATAAGTCTACATAGAGTAGTTACATTGCCATAGTTTTCTGAACCTATTGCTATTATATAATTTGCATAATTTAGTTTATTTGCTGTAAGCTCATCATCTGTTCATCTCATTAAGGATATAAAAATGTGTGTGTGCACAGGTGCACGAGGCTAATTTTAAGCTGTACATCGCTTGTGCAGATTGTTCTTTCAAAATTAGTCTACATACAGTACTTACATTGCCATAGTTTTCTGAACCTATTGCTATTATATAATTTGCATAATTTAGTCTATTTGCTGCTTTGTATTCTGCCCAAGTGTCTACATTTAAGAAAATGTTAAGCTGGTTTGACATACATGGGTCATGTAGTTGTGCTTATGCATGTGCTTATGGAAGAGTGATTTTCTTTCTATTGGAAGTAAACTCTCACTGTCGATTCTGGCTGACATCGTAGTGTTATGATCACATAGGGTGATTTCTTGGTACATTTTATGGATATTGCTCGAGACGAGCTAGCCAAAAAGCCTGATGAAGTCTCAGTTGAGAAGTTGCAGGTATAGTAATGGATTTTTTTTCACACTTAAAACTTTTTTTGTCCTAGTAAATTTGTATCAGATCAGAGTTTGCCTATTTTAATTTTTAAAAGAGACCTTGGTTCTTATTATGTTCTTTTCTCTTGTTTGTTTTGTTCTCTATCTCTCTTCTTTGGCATGGTTTAGTCTCTTCTAGACCTTGCTTTGCGTACTACAGCAGCTGCAGCAGATCCTCTTCATGAAGGCGTAACCTGTGTTGTGGCAAGTAACTGACTCAGTTTTTATGAAAATTCTTTGGATCTAATTTTCAATGTTTATGAATGATAAAAAAATTACTTTTCCAGGAAAGGTCATCTTTGCTGAAAAGGTCGAGCACATTCAAAGATCTTGAACTTAGCCAGCGAAGTTCGGGTGACAATGACCTGGAGGAGCCAGTTAGCATCACTAGCCTTGAAACATTTTCACTTAGTTATAAGGTCTTTGTATACCCTTTTAAGTATTTGGAAGAGCTAATTATTGCATCATTTTCAGAAGTTCTTTTATTATTTATTATTATTATTTTCTGTTTTCAGGTGCAATGGCCATTGTCTATAGTATTATCACGAAAAGCCCTTACAAGATACCAGTTAATTTTTCGATTTCTTTTCCATTGTAAACATGTTGAGCGTCAACTGTGTGGAGCATGGCAAGTACATCAAGTATGGCTTTATACGATTCACTTAATCTGATTGTGCTAATCTCCATTCATCGGATTGTATTTATCTCCATTGACCTTTATCCGTGGTCCCATGTAGGGTGTTAAAGCTCTCAATACACGTGGAACTGCTCTCTCCAGATCATCCCTTCTTTGCCGTAGTATGCTTAAATTCATCAATAGCCTTTTACACTATCTGACATTTGAGGCAGGTTTTACTTTCCTTTGATTTCTCTGCTAACCTTTTTGGACCTTTAAATTTCTCAGGAACTAGCCTCTTTTTGTTTGTTATTTTATTATGGAATTTTTTAAATTTATTTTTTATATTTTTATCTCTTCTCCTGCATTTAATTTGAAAAGGTCCAGATATTTGAGTTCAGATATATTATTTTTTCTTATTACAAACTTCAAAAGGATAAATCATTACTAGGCCTGTCAGAGTTTATAGGATTGCATAATACATTTCATTTGCTTCATTATTTTCCTTAAATTTTGTTTACTTATCTAAGCAGTTTGGTGGGTCCCTGTTGTATGACTATATTTATTAGGTTATTGAACCCAATTGGCATGTGATGCATGACAGACTTCAATCAGCAAATAGCATAGATGAGGTAAGTTATTGTCCGCATAAATTTTCTAACATGTTTACTTTTTGCATCCAATTCTGTTTACTTCTGTGGTGGGGTTGCTTGATAGATTCTGATGCTTTCTCTTTGAAACAGGTTATACAGCATCATGATTTTTTCCTCGATAAATGTTTGAGAGAATGTTTGCTTCTTTTACCTGAGCTGCTCAAGGTTAGTTTCTATTTTCACTTCTCCAGATAAGTTTTTTTTTTTCTTTGTTGTTATTTCTCAATGGTTTTTCAGTGTTTTTTAGAAAATAATAAATATCATCTTCCCTTAACAAGTGAAAGAAATATATGCAAGTCAAAGTAGTTGTTATATACCCTTTGTGATGTGTAGAATAAATTTATTCAGAAACATGTTTTATTGATTCCTTTCTTTCAAGATGGATCATTCCCATTATGTCATATAGGTTTGTGACTCTCAAGATTGGTTATTGGTTTATGTTCCCAATTGCAGAAGGTGCAGAAACTTGAATCCATGTGCCTACAATATGCAGCAGCAACTCAGTGGCTTATATCATCTTCTATAGTATTACACAATCCAGACGAACCAACTGAATCCTCGACGAAAGCCAAGCAACGGAAATCTGGCCAGGTTCTAAAGTCAACCACCAGAAATGTGGCAGTCACCGAGTCCATTCTGTATGTCCAAAAACACTACATTTACCAAACATTATTTCTATGCGCTTGTATTTCCTCTCAACTCGGTATTCTAACCAAAATGAACAATTGCAGCAAATTTGAAAAGGAATTCAATGCTGAGCTACAGAGTCTTGGATCAATGTTGAGTAGTAGTTCCCAGGCAGAGCCATATTTGGCTCATCTTGCACAATTGATCCTTGGTGTTAAAAGCGAACAGAATGGTTTTTAAATGGGTTTTCTGTAAAAAGTAATGCAAGCTTTCAATACGTGATTGTAATTTTCGAGTATGGGCTGTGTGATTGTGTCATTCTTACTAATGCTTGTCTTCACGTTTCTTAGCAACAAATGAATATTTAAGAATGGTATTTTTGTTGAGATGCTAAAATTTGTCCCGCCAAGTCAATATTTGATTCCTCAAATGATATAAGATCTTTTCTCAATTTGCACTAAAACAATGTAGAGTTTATCTTTGGGCTTTTGCATTGTGAATTCTATTCTTCAAGAAACGTAGATGGGGAATTTTTTTTTTTTATAATTTTATTTAACGACATTCTTTGCACCAAATAGAGGAATGTTTTACGTAAGGACATCTAAAAAAGTATTAGTAATAGCAATTATTCAAAATCACGACTTCAATCAGAACCTCCCTTAACTGTGACTATAACGTGGTTAGCTATTGTATATGTGCGTATCAATTGAATCGAACGATCATTCAAGAGTAAAGTATCGTTTTTGTCTTCAACGTTTGGGGTAAATTCTATTTGTGTCCCTAACGTTTAAATCATCCTATTTGTATCCTTAACGTTTGTAAAAGTGATTCAATGTTATCCTGCCGTCAATTACACATCATGAGCGCTTTAGTTTGAGTTTTAAAAATCTATTTTTGAAGTTAGAATATAAATGTCTGGGATAGAATCGATTATCTACTCCGAAAAATAGCTCATCAAATGTTGAAACTAATTCCTACAACATTTACATAATTCACTTTTCTAAAGACATAATTGAATCTAAACACAAATAGTGGGTATAATATTAAAATCAACCACATCTAACTGAGACCTAATTGAGAATGAATACATCCAAGTGAGAATAATTGAAAAATATAATCTGATTTGTTAGTATAATTGGTAGTAGGATAACATTGAATCACTTTTATAAACGTTAAGGATACAAATAGGACGATTTAAACGTTAGGAACACAAATAGGACTTACCCCAAACGTTTGGGACAAAAACAATACTTTACTCATCATTCAAAATTATTGAAGACCATGTTTTTGTAGTATCTTAACTATAACGACAGCTTTTGCTGTATTAGCTCACGAAAGATTTGGAACTACAGCAATATTTACTCATTTGATGATCCATGATAAACGACGCATTTCATCTTCTTTACCGTTTAGATAAATTGATTCAAGAATCAAGGTTAGTTACATTAACTTGTAAGGCTAAGAATAATATATAATTCCTTGATTTCTCTCGAGATTTAAAAGATATTATCCATAACATATTATTTTATAAAATGTAATGCTAACTTTTGTAAGCATAATAAATTAACTAGTATATATCATCCAACTTTTAAGATTGTATTTACATATTATCTATAAGACAAAAGTACAGAAATAGTAGTTACATAAACTTATTTAGTTGTGAAGACACAAATATAGACACAATCTTTCAGTCTTTAAGGAACAAAATATCAGTTTTCATTTCTTTGGCTTTTTGTTTCTGTATTTATATCTGAGACATAATTCAAATACAACCTGGAAGAACACCGAGACACCTGACTGAAGAGATTCAATATATTGTAAACTGGGTAGCATAAATTATGCAAAGTTAATATTGATCATTAGATGAACCAAAGATTCCAAAGCACACAAAAATTGATGAACTTACCACTTTACAAAGGTTCCTGAGCTATCATATAGACAACCTACCATGTCTTTACATAAGGCTACAAAGTTGGCGATCTTATAAAAATAAAGGTACTACTAATTAAATGCTATCTCTTGAAGAACTTGAAGTGTCTTTCTATGAACCTGGAAGCAAGGAAAATGAGCAAGAGAAACCACATCATTCAGCGAAGCATAAAGGTTACTATGCTTCTAGTTAGTATTGGAGATTATCCAACCTACTCCTTGGGAGTGATATCTAAGGTTTAACCATTCTTTAGGATTCTCAAACAAGATATTTAATAATTCGGAAATGAACTTATGCATAATGCATGCTCAAACATAAAATTTAATGTTAAACTTGATTAGTCCAACCATTTCACTTAGCATATGTAGGTTTCTACTTTCTACATTATCAACAGTCCCTCCTTTTCATAAATAAAAGATGATTATCAAACTCTCCAATTGGAATTGTCTACCCGATATATGAAAAAAGCGTACACGGATAACAAGAAGATTCAATAGAAGTTTAGGTGTAAACTAATTTATACTATATAAATAAACATAATGCTAATTAGTCGATAGAGAAGCAAAGAATTTACCCATTCAAGATGCTGTGCAGTGATGCCAGACTCAGTTCCAGTATATATACCAGCTAAGACCTGGTAGAACCATAATGCAGAAAAAGATAATTTACATCTAATGTGTAGTGGAGTAGTGATCAGATCAGCATGTTTAAATCAATTATATAGAACTGCCTATGGGGAAAATATCACTGCAAAGGTGAAGAAACCCCCCAAAAGAGTGTATAAAATATATCATCTTGGTCTAGTTTGCTTCATACCAAAGAATGCAATGTAACAAGCATGACTTTGACATTACCTTGGAGACAGTCTCAAGAAACATGCCAGGACGTACTGGATGCGACTTCCTTCCTGTCGCATTCACCTGATTATAATGGAAAGTTATACATGTTATGTCGCTATAATTTGCATTCATGCATAAAACTTAGGGTGAGTATGCTAACAGAATAAAGATGAGGGAGAATGTTTCATAGATGAGATTTGTGCATACAATTTTAAATAAGTTCTCATGCAGGAAAAGAGATGATTTATTTTCCTAAAGAATTCGCTAAAGACCCCCCTAACAACTAAATGACAGAAGAAAAAGCTCACATTGATATGCTGCGTGTAATATATTTATTGCCTAACATTTGCATAACACAGTGCATTCTCCTCTATCTTAGGCTTTTCTACCCCATTTCTAATTTTTACTTCTTACTACTCACACTTAGCATACTCCAGTTAAGTAATACATTTGCCAATTCAACTTACCCTTTCAGCATTTCCTTCATAATCATTACCAGCGTTGTCGGCACCTTCATCTTTTCCTTGCATTACATTTCTTATCATGCCAAGCACAGTATCTCCGGGTTTTAAAGCCACTAGTTTGGCTAAGAAGTTCACCTGCACTGACAGAAGTTTTAAAAATGCATATATAAAGTTTTTTTTTTTAAACAATGACAAATAAAATGTAGTACACTTTTAGGTCTCTACATTATGTATAGATAAAATAAGACAAAAGGAGTATTTTTAAATAATATTTCCCTTCAAATGAGCACCATGGCAAAATCAAAATACATAAACTACATATCAAGCACACCTCCGGCTCAGGAAGAGTATATAATCCACGATTATTTCTTTCATCCAAAATTCCCCCTCCCATCATATCCCGTGCTTCTTCTCTAATTAAAACAAGCCTTGCAAGAAGTTTTCGATCGGGGACAACAGGACGAGTTTCCATTGTCTGCAAACATATTGATAATCACCTTATAAGTTATAATTAACAAAGTAGTATTAGAGTATATTAAGGTTCCAAGTCAAGAGTCAAGGAATGTTTAATAGCTATACTTGAAGTTGAAAGACAATATTCTTTTGCTTCTAAAAAATTAATAAAAAAGAAGAGCAAGTCAAAAGGAAAAGTAAATTTCAATCTTAACTATAAAAGAAAGAGAGGACACAGAAGATGACTCCATATTTTGTCAAATGACTGATCTATATAAACTATATAACTATATAGGTATATATTTTAAAGAACAATTCAATTTTTGTTTTCAAAGTTGAATGATATATCTAAGCCCCAAGGCAGCAAGGCTACATTGCTACTTCAGATAGCCTATGTCACAGGGTGTTATGGAATTCAGTTACATTAGAGGGGTATGTAGAGAAGAGAGACTGTGTTAAGGAGAGGAAGAGATGTGAGGTTTAGTGATAAAGATAATCAGGCACTCTGTAAATGGCCTGAGCCATCTGTATTTTTCTACTCTTATCCATCCATCTTACACAGTTTAGCTCCGCCATTACTGATATTCTGTCCGATATCAGTATCGTAGGGGTGGAAATATGATTCAGCTTTTTCCATACTTATTATTTTGATCTAGTTACATATGACGGTCATTGATATTACTTTAAGAGGCTGCAATAATTGCCTGGTAATTCATAGAATGTTAGAAGTTACTATGATTACCTCTAATATGTCATCAGCTTGGTTAGCTATGTCATTTAGATTTGCCGCTGGGATATGAATCTTTAATTCATCTTTTCCTTTGAATACACCACCACCAGCTGCAACACGGCGTAATAATTCATGTCTACTTTCTTTTTGGGGAGTTCTACATAGAAGACCAATAATTTGAACCTACAATATAAAGGAGAAAAACGCACATTGATATCCAATATAAAAGGTGGAACATTGCTTCAGCCAGAGTATTGATAAAGAAGTGGCAAAAATAAGGTTCCTTACATGTGGCGGACACTTTTTTGTCAGATGTGATAATACAGTCTCCTTGATAACTTCCAACAGTGACTTGCGCTAAATGGAAAATACAAACGCAGTTAAGTCAAAATCTTTACTTCATGCAGTAACTATGCTCAACAGGATATAAAGTAACGTTATAGTGGCATCGAATACTACTAACTAACTAATCAACCTTTCAAGTTAAAGTTTAATGGGAAAAAGAGGTTGAGGAATAAAAAGAAGAACAAGTAAACTATCTACTTGGTGGAGATCAGCTATATATAGATCAATCGACGATATAATATCTATCATTAACCATATTTGATGACTAGACGTTTAAAATTAAGTACACCTTAATGACTGCAATTAATTTAGCTCTACCTTTAAACATTGGACTACTCTTCATCTGACACATTTGAGGGATGATGATTGATGACGAATGAAAGACAAATTTTCTCTCACTTTTCCAATTATGAGAAGGACCAATAATTTGCACTTGTACGTGTTCAAAAAAGATTCAGCCACTAAAATAAAATCTATAAGCATGTACCTTTCTAAAATCCAAATATAAGTAGACAAGTTCCGAATTAACAATACCTTATCATCTTCGTCCTTCTCAGCGAGCTGGATCATGTAATCGAGGGCCATCATAAAATCTGATTCCATCTCATCAACCCTCTTTCCAATTACTCCTTGTGCAGCCAATTCCACTGCCACTTTTTCAGATTCTTCATCCATATTCATATCTTCCAACTGAAGCCAAACATACACATCGAACAGTGTCATTCAAAGGCTGAAGGAAGTACATATAAATGACTAATGAGCAAACAATTGCACGCTGCATATAAATGTCTTAACAATAACAACTCAGGATTAGTTATCAACGCCAAGGAGGCAACATAATTATGAAGCGAGTGTTTAAAAAGAAAATCACTTTGAGATCTTTTTTTTTTCTCTTAAGTTTTCAGCATTTTCAATTACATAAAATTACTTTTCTTTAAGTATACATTTGGATTTTAAGTATTTCCCAACAACGTTTTGGCCAAAGGTTGATCAACACATTAAATATTTTTTTTTTTTTTCATTCTATCTGTTTTTGCACAGATGCACGCACACATGAATTCTCTGCACACAGATTAAGAGAGCATCCACACATGAATTATTATTATCATCAAGCTAGCAATAATTTGAAATCTGAGAAGTGAAAGTGTAATGTTGGAGCTTACAAGGGTGACCATTTCTTCGAGAACAGAGATGACTTGTTCCCCTCCTCTGAGAAGTGCTTTGCGTTCTTGTTCCGAAGAAAAACCGTTATCATCATTATTCTCCTCTTTAGGGTATCCGTTACCTACTTCGTAACTTGCGCTGCTGGTTCCCGAAAGGAAGAGTTGGGTCTTTCTCTTGGGATTCTTCAACTGCAACTGAAGAAATTGCGATGAAAAAAAAAATGAGCTAGTGGAGGATTTTTATTTAACATAAAAAATTTTACATAAATAATTAAAAATATTTATGCAAATACTTATGAAAGTAATACTTTAAAATTTGCATGTAATGTGAAAACTCCTATTAGTAGAGAATTTTCATTTAACATAAAAAAATTTACATAAATAATTGAGAATATTTGTGCAAATACTTATGAAGGTAATACTTTAAAACTTGCATGCAATGTGAAAACTCCTAAGTCCTAATATTTTGTAATAATTGAAGAAGAAATGTCTTGACAAATTTAAATATTTTGTTCATGTTTTTTTTTTTTTTAAGTTTTGGGATTCATGATTGTAAAGTTGCATACACTAGACTTACAGTTAAAGCTATTTGTGATATTACAATTAATAGTTATATCAAGAAAAAATAAATTTTTTT
>NC_029793.2:10258454-10262368 GCF_000816755.2 Arachis ipaensis | reverse complement strand
GGGACTGTTTTGATATTTTTCAATTTTTTCGGGAACTACTTTGTACTTCACATTGAGAACGGTCTAATTTGCACACGTGGACACTTAATGACCACGTATATGAGTGAACGTTCCAAATCAGCAGTTATCATTAGTGACTAAGAATTATATTGTCTAATAGAAGTAACGTTGAGAATTGTTGTGTATTTTAAAACTTGAGAAACTAAAGTGTTCGATTTCAAAAACTTCAGGACTAATTTGGATAATTACTCGTAAAATATCCTTGTTCTGAAATATTAATATTAATATATATTTTCAACCTTGTTTTTGGATATCCTTGTTTTGGAATATCTTTCTATTCATTTTCATTAAGACTTTTTAGATAATTGCAAAAAAACACACCAAGCATTTCTTGTACACCTCCTTCTTATCTTTCGATTGTGAACCTTTCTATCTTCCTATTGTGAAGTTTAACTCTCAAAGTGTTTTTTAATGTACCTGAAAAAGATCATAGCCTACCAAAATCCAAAAAACATACACATCACAACTGTCAAGGAAAATCATAATAAAAAAACCAGTGAATATATTGAACATTCATTTTACATAAAGACAAACATTATTTTACCGATTAACAATTCCAAATTTTTTTAGCTTTTTTTTGGTATTCACTCTACCCGTAAAAAAACAGTTTTGTTAATGTAATCCCATATTTTTTTTGTAGTAAATTGTCAAAATAACGGCTCAAATTTCACTTGAATACTTGATTGTTAAATTGGTCGCTTAACTTATCAATCAATCAAATAAGTCTCTTAAATTTCCAATACCAACCACCTTCGTCCGTATCCATTCTTCCAACTAATGAGAGGGCTGACTAACAAGTTTCTGACGTTGCTGAAGACGCATGATGCTACTAAGATGACATCAATTAAAACCATCACACCACATGAAAATAAAGATATATACAGATCAAAAAGTTGGTAAGATACAATATCTCATCAGTCCAAAGGGCAATATTAGGGTCAGGGAAAAAGTAATTGATACATGATGATATCCTCGGTTCAGAAAAACAAGCTCCTGCCATAGCAATGGAGTTTTAAACCATAAATAAACATCCATGTGATACATTCTCCTCCTGTTAAGGCATTTTTAACTATTTCTCATGGAATCACTGGGTGTAGTCATATTGGCAGCAGATACAGCTATTAACACCGAGGGGGAATGCATGGAAAAAATATCCGGTTTCGTGCCTTGATGGCGAATGAATTTTCATTTATTCTTCTCTTCTTTCTGTTTGGCCAAAATATCGATCAGTGTTTAGTGGTTGGTTCCAGGAGTCTGAATCATGTTTGTTCCAGGAATGTGAATCGCGGAAGTCAGACATGGTTCCAGCCCCATGCATGGGAGCAAATGCTGCAAAAAGAAGTCAATGGGATCAATGAAAACTGACTGAATTAGTTTTGTTGAAGAACAAAAATAGTTAGTCGAGCACGCAGAACAAAATCACTCATTAAAACAGAGCGCAGTATGATTCAGAGATGTTCTTGAACATAAGCTTCATGCAACTCATAAAACAAGTGAATAACAATAAACTCTTCTTTTATGTCAATGCCTGGATCAAAAAGTTTAAGGCTTGAGTTAGTAGGAAGTGAACTTATAAGCAGAAACTGAAGTCACAGTGAACAGGTGAATTATATATCTTGACATTGATGTTGACTTAAAGCTCCCTTACCACATAATCTCAATAAGTTAACTCTACTGCTTTAAGATATTGAAATTTATAAATTCTTTTTGCTTTCTAAGAATGCTATAAAATACAATCAAGCATTCAACTGTTAACTAACGGAGCCTGTTTGCTTACGAGTTACTTCTACTACAATCAACTTAAGTATGGCTCTAACTTGGTTCTTGGTTTTAAAAAATTTAAGTGCCTTGAAACTCCAGCTGTTATGAAGTGCATTGGCCATTTTGAAGAATTTCGCCAAGAATGTCCAATGAGAAAAGTTGTATGCAGTGACTACTAGAATTTGAGGGGTTGCATGAATTAGAGTATAACCAGCTAGAAACTTAACTAACCTTTTTCTCTCATTCTTTTCTCTCTGTCATACTCAAATTTATCCCGAATAAGGCTGACTTTCTCCCATGTATCAGACTGGTTGTTTCTCACAAAATTATGCTCCTGCATTGAATTAAATTGTCAGAGATAGGATTGGTAGAGAAAAAAAGATAGTGAACAATATTGCAAATGTTATAGATTCCAACAATCTCACACTATTAGATCCAAGTTTTGGAGCCAACTAGTAACAATATGAAAAAAAGAAAGGCTATAACAGTATAAGTGACAGAAGCAGAATTTGAGTTTTCCAAAGGAAGAAGTTTTAGTTACACATTATCCCCATAGAATGACGTTTCTTATGGTTAAAACTCTTTAATTATATAACATTTTATTAAGAGCGGGAAAAAAATGAAGAGATCCTCTATACTCATACAAGTTTTAAAAAATCATCAACAAAACGAAGCTACCCAATCTCTTAAAATCTGGAAGAGAAATCCCTCAAAAAAGATTATGAGCTTTCCACTAAATGACCAAATAGATGCTAAACCTCTAATAATTTATTTTCCATTATAGTTGGCATAGCTGAGGTCTATCCCCTCTCAGAGAAGAATAGCACAACTTGAATTTGAATTACAACATTCGAACTATAATTATCCATGGCCAAGTGCAAATGCATTCTACAAGATGATGCATTTCTTTTGGCACTTTATTCTGGATGGCTCATGAAGTGATGGATAAAAGTTGCATGATACACAAACGGGACAATACCGGAAAGAAAAAAAAAGGTCCCCATTATATTTGAATCACTTAAATGTACCTTATTATGCTCCATCTGGGACCTTCTATTCCTGAAATGTCATAATAGACAACACCAAAATTAGAGTCCAACTCCATGACCTCCATAACTTAATCACTGAAGCAGTTCAAGCCATTAATCAGATTAATCCAAACGTAATATTTTTAAATTGATATATTCCTTTTTTTTTTGTTGGGGGGGAGGGTGGTTAAAAGAAGAATTTCATTAAGATGACAAGAACAATAATATTATGAGAGTTCCTCTACACAAGAAAAACAAACAAAAGATTTATGTATAAAGCATAGCTTTTCAATCTCTCAACACGTCAATTAAAGACCAGCACAAACTTTTAAACAGAACTTTTCGGCACTATATATAGGGAGAGCTAGAGCCAAAGAGAAATTGAAGAATATCTATTTGAATAAGACCCATCTGAATGACCATCATGAAGTACTTTAGCTGTTAAACTCGCAGGTGAATAAAAAGATGTATCAGATAGACTGATAGAGATTGGATCAGAATCATCAGATTACTCAATGAAATGCTAGTATACTGTATTATTTATCCTCTGCAGCTGATATCAGTGTGATATAGTAGCAGAATGTACATATTTATTTAGAAAATGGTATGCAGAAAAGGGAGAAATAAGGATGACTGAAGGCATTCAAGACATCATCTCTATTCTCTCCAACCCCATTAACTAATTGTCTTAGGACAAAAATCCAGAGTTATTAGAGACACAAATTCGTTTAGAGGATGCAACATACAGAAAGAGAGAAAAAGTCTTTGACCTAGGACAAAATTTGCCGAATTGTCTATCTACCCAAAAGCAAGGGACAATATGATAGGGAACAAATATACAGCTTTTCTTTCTTTTCTCTATAATTTTTTGTCCTGAAACACTTACCATGCACAACCTTAGACACCCTTTTTTTGGGAAAAAAAAAATAAAATCATGCTTTATGTTCACTTCCCCTCTTATGGTTTAATCCACCTTCCCACCTTAATAAATGCCACATGTTTCGCATGTTTATAAATTAGGTCCAACTTCCCACCTTGCCTACACAGGATTCATTAATCCACTAG
>NC_029793.2:10256570-10257916 GCF_000816755.2 Arachis ipaensis | reverse complement strand
ACCTAAGAATAATATTTTTTCGCAGTCAAAGCAACTAGCATAGAGGGAAAGAAACGGTGAAGGAGGCAAACCTGTATGGGGAAAAGTCTTCATCGTCTTCTTCAGCAGACTCATACTTTGCATGATCCTGAGCAAGCTTCTTAGAGTAGCCCTCATCCCAATAAAGCCGCTCCCAGTTTTCTCTAAGTTCATTATATAGTTCCATATATTTCTTGCACCAAGGCTCATGCTCCTTTCATTACAATTAAAACTATTTCAGGACTACAATCATGTTTTGAACTTCACACTCAACCATAAAAGCATTACAAGTTAACAGCTCCATTACTCCAGCAAGCAAATCAAATAACACATGATTCACGTTGATCCATCAGATTTATCATGGTAATAAGAAAATTGATTACTTAAGCCGTAAAGAAATGATAAAATACAATGTGCCCCTATTGTCTCTATGATATCAACAAAAGTCCTCTTTTGTACACGGGAAATATCAAATTACAGAATAGTCAAAAAATAAAATAAACTTATGAGTCAAAAGCAAACTCAATCGGCACATAGAGGACTCCAATTACCACAATGTTAATCTATCAACGAGCTAGCAAATCATAAAGATACACCGTTCTAGTTTTATACATCAATTTCAAGAGAATTAACAAACAGCAGAGCAAAATCACAGCATAATCATTTAAATTTGATGCCTACAATGAAAATTTTTTTGTGAAATGTGAAGACTAATCATGAAACCAAACAGAAATTAGAGAATTATTTTTTTTCAAAAAAAAAAAAGGGAAAAGAAATTAGGAACTAACAGATTCCTTGAGAAGAAGGCGAGTCCTGCGCATGAACTGTTCCCTGAGCTGCTTGCGGCGTTTGTTAGGGATGTTGTCTCTCGGAATAACGAACCGCTCACGTGGCGGCACGTGATCGCCCACCTCGTGCATCTCGCCGTCCACCGCCCACCACTCGGAGCGCTCATCAACCTTCCTCAGCACAAGTGGCGGCGACTTCGGGCGCCTTCTGTGGCCGCCGCTTCTGCCGGCAGTGGTGTCGGTTCGGGCATAGCGGAGCTGGCAAGGGCCGCGAAGGAGGTACGGCGTAAGCGCTTGTAGCCGCTTCGTGAGAGAGAGCATGGACACGCTCACTGTAGCACTCTCTTCAACTTGTTTCCCCTAATCAACTATTATTTTGAAATTTTAACTGGGTTTGAAAATTTTGAATAAGATAATAATAAAAATTATTTTTTAATCATAAAATATTTGAATGCTAATAAAAATACTCATGAAATATTGAAACAAATGTAATATTTTGAAAAAATTGAGCATGACTGATAAATCTGAGATAATAATTTA
>NC_029793.2:10244081-10256547 GCF_000816755.2 Arachis ipaensis | reverse complement strand
ATAACATCTAAAATTATATATTTATTTCAGACATAATTAATAAATATTAAATTAGATAATTTTAGACTATTTAGACTAATTTCTATTACCTCCCAAATATTACTAGTCTAATTAATCATCAAGTAAATTTTGATTTGCTAAGGGAGTGTTTTTAGGCTCAATTTTATGGAAATGAAAGGCATATGTGTGCTATTCTTCGATATGGATTCATGAGGACTAGACATATATGTGGGACAGCTTTTTGGCAGTGTGAGGTAGAAGAACTCGGACCGTGCGAGTTCTTTGGTTTTAAACTTTTGCATAACAAAACGCACGGTCCGATTTGTATATTAAGAGAATTTAAATTTTGGAAGGTTGAAATCGGACCCTCCGTGTTGCTTAAGCTTGGTTTTTTAATATGAAATGGGGCATCAAATCGCATGGTCCGAGTTCCATGCTAAGAATTTGAATTTGGGAAGATTGAACTCGGACCCTCCGTTTTGCATGAGCTTGGCAATTTTTTATATGAACTGGTACATGAAATCGCATGGTCCGATTTTATTTTTTAATATTTTTTTTAATCAGGTTAACCTAGTCGAAGGGTGCGAGTTATTTAAAGAGGCCTATATAAAAGTGTGAAGTGAACTGGTGGTAGCTTACTTGCGTCTTCTTTCGCTTCTTGAACGGCTGCTTCTTCTATTTCTTCTTTTTGGTTTCTTCTTTGATTGTTTTGAACCTGAAAATCTAGTAGCTAAAGTTATGCTTTTTTTTGTGATTGAGAGAAATGAGTGACAGAGTGTTACTAAAAGTGTATTATTTTGGTCAGATTTTGTTACAAACGTCTGAAGGAGTAAAATTTATTTGTGAAAATCCGCTAGATGTTGTTATTTCTTTTATCATCTCATTTGAAGAGCTCAAAGGCGTGATCTGTGAAAAGATTGATTCTGAGAGGACAAGAAAAATATCCTGTATTCTATACAGATATCCCATACCGGTGTTTGGTGGGTTCGTCCAGTATCAAACTAAATATGTGACGGACGAAGCGAGCATGCAAGAGATGTTTTCAATGTATATTGAAAACCGGGCTCAGATCTCGTTCATCGAGTTGTATGTTGAGTTTGAACAATCTGAGGCCGACCGGAATATTCTACGGGAAGATTATAATAGTGACAGTGAAAAAGAGTTCGAAAGCAACTACGAATTTGTTGGTCCATATGGAGATGAAGATCACGGTGACAGAACTATGGCTCCAGATGTGACAGAGGTGGCAAATGCGCTCGCAAACGAAGTGCCGTTTGAGGAGCCATCATTCATGCGAGTTTTGGACTTGGATACCATGCATGTTCCGGAGTTTCCGGAATATATGACTGCAGGTACGTAATTCGTCGTATTAGTTTTTTTTAGTTAGTTATTGATTTAGTTATGAATAAATTAGTATTTATTTACCATTATTCAATCATGCGTTGATGTGCAAGTTGTCAGGATCGAACCGGTGCTCGAACGGTTTAGGTGACTGGGTCACTGGTTCAACCGCTGGATAAGTGATTGAACCGGTTGATCCGGTCCTATGTAAATAAAAAATAAAAAATAGTAAGAATGTTAAATAAGAAACTTCAAAATGTATGTCTTTGCTAACATTTTAAAAATATGAAGTTATTTTAAACCAATATGGAACATGAACAATAAATATTTTATTTTTTTTACTGTTATATACTACAAGTATTTATTAAAAAATAATAATAAAATTCTCTACAATATGATTATTAAAAATTACGTGAGTTTGTAATTATTATTCGCACTGGTTCGATGCCTTGTACGGTTCAAACTCAATGAACCGGACCGGTTAGGATCCGGTTCATTGGGTTTGACGGTCGAATCGACCGGTTCAGTCCGATTTTTACATCTGATGCTGATGTTCTTATTTTGTTTAGAGTGACATAATAACATGATGTAAGGTTTGGATTTATATCATACTACATGCAGTGAATATTGATTTACCTTTATTATCGAATTTGAAATATCTGTGTATTAATTTAATTTTTCCTATGGTGGTTGTCCCAGCAGAAATTCCTATTGTCGCAGATGGTGAATTTGCAGTTGGTATGGAGTTCAGTTCCAGGGAAGCTGTTATTAAGGCGATAAAAGAGTATATCATACGACGAAGCGTAGACTACCGGATGTATGAGTCTGAGCCGTTGACATTTTATGCCAAGTGTACACAGTATGGGTCAGGGTGTGATTGGCTTATCAGGGTTAGCTTGATTAGCAGGAAGTACTGTTGGATTATAAGAAGGTATAATGGTAGTCACACCTGTAACAGAGCCACCATTTCATAGGATCATTCGAAGCTAGATTCTATCACAATCGCAGAAGCAATAAAGCCAGTGGTTGAGGCTGACCCCTCTTTAATGGTAAAATCGGTTATAGCAGAAGTGCAATTGAAGTTCAACTACACCGTTAGTTATCGGAAAGCATGGTTGGCTAAGCAAAGGGTAGTAGAAAAAATATTTGGAGGTTGGGAAGCATCGTACGAAGCGTTGCCTATGTGGTTTGAGGCCATGTGTCATAAGGAGCCAGCAGCTGTTGTCCATTTTGAGACTATGCCTACATATCAAGGCGATGACTTGGTGGGTGATATTCGGGTCCTGCATCGAGTATTTTGGAGTTATTACCCCTGTATTAGGGCATTCAGACATTGTAAGCCAATTTTCCAGGTGGATGGGACTCACTTGTACGGAAAGTATAAGGGTTGTCTACTAGTGGCGGTTTCACAGGATGGCAACAACAATATCGTCCCAATTGTGTTTGCTATTGTGGAGGGAGAGACTTCTGATGCATGGCACTTTTTCCTTAGTAACCTACGTCAACATGTTGTCACTCGGGATGGTGTGGGTCTAATATCCGACCGACACGAATCCATCAATGTTGCTGTGGAACGCAGTAACGTAGCTTGGTCACCTCCTAGAGCTTTTCATATGTTTTGCATCAGGCATATATAGTTGAATTTTCTGAGAAAGTTCAAGGCACCGTACCTCCAAAAATTGGTCGTCAACATTGGTAACCATTCAGTAAATTTAAGTAAGTTATTTAACAGAGTTACCTTCAATATTTGTTTTGACCTCTATTATTTTTCTTTTTTATGTTGTTATCCTCCAGGATATTCGAGGATGGTGCGGGAGTACGAAGTGTGTTACCAGCGTTTACGGGAACGGGGCGAGGCGTATACAAACTGGTTAAACCGAATTTCTCGCGAACAGTACGCATTGGCATTTGATGGTGGATACCGATGGGGTCACATGACGACGAATCTAGTGGAATGCATCAATTCAGTATTGAAGGGTGCACGCAATCTCCCCATTACTCCTCTTGTGAAGGCCACATTCTACAGGTTAAACGAGTTGTTCACCCGAAAAAAGAGCGGAGGCGGAAGCCCGGATTAATGCTGGCCATGTGTTTTCTGATGTCGTGACCTCGAAGTTTCATGCAAACCAACTTGCATCAGGAAACATTCAGGTTAGTTGCTTTGACCGGCAAAATGAGGTCTTTGAGGTGCGTGAGATGCCAAGCGGACTGGAGTTTGCAGTCGATCTACGTGGCCTTCGATGTGACTGTGGTGAGTTCCAGGTGGACCGGATCCCCTGTAGACATGTGTTCGCATGTTGTGCCAACCAGCGACTGGATTGACAACTGTATGTGCATGATGTGTATAAGATGGACCAATTTCGGCGGGTGTACCGAGCAAGGTTTAGGCCACTAGGTAATCCTACTACATGGCCTGCTTACAACGGACCTCGGTTCGTACCGAATCTGTACCTGAGACGCGTCATGAAAGGTCGCCCCAGGATGACACACTTCTTGAATGAGATGGACACGCGAATGTTACGTCGTCCTAGGCGATGTGGGCTATGTGGGGCTGAGGGACACAGTCGTAGCAGATGCCGCCAGTCAGCTGGTGTAAATGCCGACAGAGATGCTCAATAGGTTCACAGTCGAAGATGATATTATATATGTAGCTTTATATAGTATGGCATGAGTTGTCCATTTGAGTTAATATGACCTGATATATCTAACATTGTATAATATGACATGAATTCTCATATTGAGTTAACATGACCTGATATATGTAGCATTATAAATTATGACAAGCTAGTATTATAAGATATCTGTAGCATTATATAATATGACATCAATTGTCTAAATGAGGTATATTGATATGATATCTGTAGCAATATATTAAGATTTTATGAAACATTAATAAATAGTCCAGATCGTTAATACATGAATAAGTTCATTAATACATAAATACTCTAAACATATAAAGTAAACTTACCATAGTCCAGGTCATTAATACATAATGTCCAACAGATACAAAGTACTCTAATCATAGTCCACATCATTAATACCTAAATAAATACATTACACCATAACTACTTTCTGATTGCCCACTTTATATCTTTCACAAAGTTCTTGCATTTCTTGGCTGCCTTTTTTAAGACAGATGGAGTGTAGCGATTAGCGCTACGATGTGGCGGATCAATCCTCATATTGTAACATTTGGCTTTGTCATTCGGAGTGCGTGCCTGATCTGTATACAATTTAAAAAAACAATTAAATGTAGCACATTAGGTAATCAAACCAACATAGATACCACATCATTTATGAAAAACCAAACAGAGACACAATTTATGTGTCTGAGGTACATACTGGCTTGAGAACTGAGGTTGTTCATGTGGAAGCGGATTTGGAGGTGATATATGCGGCGAATGTGGCTCCTGTTCTTCATTGTCGTCATCCATATCCTGACTACCCTCATCGGTATCCTGATTACCCTCATCCATATCCTGATTACCTTCATCATTCTCTTGACCCACAAGATTCGACAAGTTCAAGTGGTCCCCAAATTTTGATCGGTACCAGTACATGTAACTATCCAATGGATGCTGTGAAGGAATGGGAAGCTCAAAAAGAATGTAGTTATACCTGTTTGTCCAATGCATCACCCAAATCGAATGACTCGATGCCGTGGCCCAGTTAAGATTCTTAGGACCAGTCAGGTCTTCTCCATGCGCCTTGTCCATATTCCGCTCCTGATTAGGTACTCCCTAAACGAAACCAAACTGTCGCCTAAACCTATCGGTAGCATGCCACTCGATACATTCAAATGACACCAACGAAACTGTAGTGCTCCAGACAACCGACTGCATGTAGATTTCAGCAAGAATTATGTTCGGATTCACGCGATCCACAGCATAAGCAACCCACACAAACTGGAAAAAATAAAGGAAACTCATGATTACAACCCACAATACCAATAACAATAACAATGCTTCATAATTTTGTCCCAGACCCTAAACCCGAAACTAATACTTCTTTAATTAAAACACACTTGGCCTTCCTAAAGTTCATCAAAGGCCTTCCTAAAGTGAGCTAGATTCAGATATCTATATCGTTGGTCACTACGCTCCCAGTTACGCCACCTAATATGATATATTCAATTAGCTCAACTGAATCTTAAATATCAAGATACGGGTACATTGTAACATAATATTACCTGTTTGCTAGTGAAAAACTGTGGGGTTCCCTAGGAAGCGGCAATAGATATGGCAGTCAGATCCAAGCCCAACCGAGTAGAAGTGTTAGTGGACTATCTATTTTCTTACAATCAAAACGAGATGCCCTGCATAACGCGCTGTAGAGGTGTGCTAGGCATGCCGATCCCCAGCTATACTGTCCAATACTAACAAAATCACGAAGTAAGAGTAGAAATTTCTAGTGCATACCTGCCCCAGACTTATCCCCAAACAAAATCGTCCCGATCAGCAACATAATGTGGCACCTCACATACCTCTGTATACTGTTTCATCAGTCAACTCTAAATTTTCTTTTAGATCCCGCAGCCAGGTCAATTTTATGCAACTACCTCTACAGTCCGACTTACGCGGTGCAACTCTAAATTGAAGCAAACACTCTGCCTCCAAGGCTTCAAAACTACTCATTGTCATCCCTGTGACTGGAAGACCATCTGTCGGAAGACCAAGAATTAGAGCCACATCTTCAAGAGTCACGACACATTCACCAATGGGAAGGTGAAACGTATGTGTATCTGGGTGCCACCGTTCGATTAGAGCATTCACCAGTACTTTCTGACATTGTACTACACCAATCTGAGATGCATGATAAAATTCAGTAACTCGTAAATGCTCCTCCACGCTATCATTGTACCGATCCGGAGGAATTGGATGGTCACATGTCAACATTCTTAATTTCTACAAAAAAATATAATAAATTATTAGTCAACTCATTCATTAACTATTACTAACTTACTACTAAAAGGCAAAAATTTTTTAACTACAGCAACTCATTAACAAAATTTGCACAATTAACTCAACAACACATATTACTTGAAATAACACAACTGTCATAAATTATTTGACTAAATCCAACTAAAACAAATAATTATAACTTCTAAAATGAAATGAATTATTAATCCTTAAAATTTTTTAAAACTAACTATTAATAACATTAACTAATACATACATTCCTAATCAATTCTAAAAAATGTTACAACATTAGAGATGCTGTTTATTTATTTGCGGTAGAAAAATTTTTTCTAATATATAACATTATAATTTGTAATATTAATTATCTATTAACTATTACTTAAGTAAAATTAAACACATATTTCTAAATTTTAAAAAATACTAATAATCATTCTCATTATCTTCCTAAATTCGTTAAAAACGTTGAAGAATAGTCCTAACCATTCTATATATATTTTTAAGTTCAGATCCTAACAACAATAAGAACAACTAAATTTTTAACAATAATAATTATAATTATAAAAATTAAAAAAAATTAAAATAAACTTACATAATCAGAATGACTGAGATAATGTATAATATGAAACTCAGGGCGATCAACATCTTTAATTTTATATTTCTTTGGCATTTTTCTTTTTTTTTTCACCATGCACACCCACTAGCAGCAGAGGAATGAAGAAGAAGAATGGAGTTTTGAGGTTGAGAGTAAATGCTGAGAGTGATATCCCGGATGGTGAGAGTCCTTATTGCATGGTCAATGTTGGTATTTAGGGCACCATTTGGGGAGTGAGCTTTGCGTGACGCGTGTCCAGCATGCCACAAAACGGATCGTCCGTTTTGGTAGCTACTTCTCGGACCGTTCGTGTTGCAACTTGGATGTCGCACGGTCCGATTTCCTTCAACACTTGACACCACACCAATGTGCAGCCCTCCTCCTTCCCATAACCGGGTGCAACACCAGCCAAGCTTCCATATAGAAATTAAAAAGCGGTGTTTTTAACCAGCTCTATTGTGTACTATAGATCATGCTACCCACTGACCCACATCCACACTTCATCACTATCCACTATGGGAGTGAATCATCTCCAGTGAAAAAAAAAAAACTAGATATTGTCAAGTGTTGAATCTAATCTTTCATTATTTTTTCTCTCTTATTTAATTTTGGTCCCACTTATAAAATTAAAAGTGAAAGATCACACTTTATTCTCTCAAGTATTTTTTTCAATAGAGAGGATCCATTTCCCTATTACCATTCCTATTTTGCAACTCCACCCACTACTGCCAGTCTGCCACCCTAACCTTTTTCTTTGTCACCCACGTTAACCGTTCCAATCTTCCACCACCATCATTTCGTCTTCTATATTTCTCTAACAACCGCCTTAAAAATCAACAACCACCATGCCATCGTTGACAATGTGTGTAATTGTGACCGTGATGGTGGTGGTAATAATATTGGTGGAGAAATAATAAATACGGATGGAGATACAATGATTTTAAAAAAACTATGTTTAAATCAAGACCTTAAAATATTAAATCTAAGTATTTTATTTTATATATCCTTTATTTTTTTAATTATTTATGATGTATGTACTATATAGGACTAATTTTTTTTCACTCATTTTTTACTCAACAATTTTCTCTTCAAATGTGAGAAACCAAGTCAAGTATTGACAATTAAAGCCTTGTTCTGTCAATTAACTTATGTTGATCGAATGGTCAGTTCACTCATTTGTTTAAACAAGTATTGAGATTTGGGAGTTCGAATCTCACCTTGCATATGCAGCAACCCATTACTCAACGACAAATTCTTAAATAGAGCCTTGACCCAATAAAAATTATACGAATTTTTTTTTGTGACTAAAACTACACGGATTAAGATTTGACTTATATACCTTAAAAAATTTAAAATTGACGTAAAACTATCTTAAATACCTTTACCATCATCTTTGATCTCATTACTCAAGACTCAATCATTTTATCGTTTCAGGTACGTTTCGAAACAAAAATATTTTTATCTTTTCTTCTTTGAATTAGTAGATAGTCAATAAAATTTAATAGTTTTAATAAGAGCACACAAAAAAAAGAGGTATTTAATTTAAAAAAAAAAGGGTAATGTCCTAGTGATATTCCTCAAAACACTGTAAAAGAAAAAAATTCACTAAAATTATTAAAATAATAAATTTAATCATGAATAATAAATTTAGAATTTGCTAGTTAATACACTAAAATTGCTTTTGAAAAGGCTATAAAAGAAAAAATCTCATTAAAATTATTGAAAAAATAAATTTTTTATATTTGTACAATACATATAATCATCCAAAAAAATAAAAATAGTGTCAATTCATCCAACTTAAACGCTACATTAAATACATTCAAAATTTCAAAAGTTTTCTATATATATATATAACTTGTCAAGTTTCAAATTTTTATTCATCGAGATTTGATTATGAGTTATTAAAAGGTAAACTGAATAAAAATTTGAAACTTGAGGTACCCGAAATCGACACCGGTGGGTAGGTAGAGAATACCTAGGGGCGCGAGACAACTCTCTCTAAGGAACTCGGCAAAATAGCTCCGTAACTTCGGGAGAAGGGGTTCCCCCTCACAAAGGGGGTCGCAGTGACCAGGCAGATATTGTATAATTGTTCGATTTTCCGCAATTTTTTCCATCCCTCTGTGTAAATAACCCAATAATGGGTCTAATCCCATTCGCTCCCCTAGCTTTCGTCTCTCAGTGTCAGTGTCGGCCCAGCAGAGTGCTTTCGCCGTTGGTGTTCTTTCCGATCTCTACGCATTTCACCGCTCCACCGGAAATTCTCTCTGCCCCTACCGTAGTCCAGCTTGGTAGTTTCCACCGCCTATCCAGGGTTGAGCCCTGGGATTTGACGGCGAACTTAAAAAGCCACCTACAGACGCTTTACGCCCAATCATTCCGGATAACGCTTGCATCCTCTGTCTTACCGCGGCTGCTGGCACAGAGTTAGCCGATGCTTATTCCCCGGATACCGTCATTGCTTCTTCTCCGGGAAAAGAAGTTCACGACCCGTAGGCCTTCTACCTCCACGCGGCATTGCTCCGTCAGGGCGAAAAATTCCCCACTGCTGCCTCCCGTAGGAGTCTGGGCCGTGTCTCAGTCCCAGTGTGGCTGATCATCCTGTAAGACTTAAACTCTTTTGATTTGCCATAAGATCTAGATTGAGTTCTCCTCTTTGAATAGAGCTTATAGCAATCTCTTTTATATTATTTTTCAACCTAATCAGGAGACAATAAATTTTGATATTATTCATTATTCTGTGATTTAAGGAACCCTTCCAATTCAATTGAAAAATAAAAAACTTTGTTAATAAGAGATTTATTTCGACCTCCATTCTGTTCTTGTATTTTTTTTTCCTCTTTCCTGGCCAATCCTGATGCTGTAGACTCTACTTCAATATCTTTTTCTTGGGTTGAAAGAGATGATTCCAAATCCACCCCACTCGTGTCTTCCGCTTTTGCTTGATTTCGAGTCTCTAACTCGAATTCCAATTTTTTTTTTTGATGATCTAAAAATTATTTTTTTTTCTTCCAGTAAATCTTGTATTTTCACTAACATCTTTTTTCCGCGGGTACTGAAACCATTAAAAGAACGCCGAATTCTTAATTCAAATTTGAAATGTACAACGATTCATTCGATAGCTTTTTTGTTTTCTAATAAAAAGGGGTCTATTTCTGCCCGAACATTCCATAAAAATGAAATAGATTTCCATGTTAGGGAAATTTTCTATTTATTATTATTTAAATTATTTAAAGACTTAAGAAGTCTTTCTTTGATTATATATATATATTTTTAGAGCAACTTTTAACATGATATAGAAACCTCTTAGAGCACCAATTCCAATATTACAAAATTGACACACTAAATTAATGTTGAGTCCTAACTACCAGCCAGGAACATAGCAGCCCAAAAGAAAATTTTGGTGGGAGGGAAGCATATTGGGCATATCCAGTCATATCAAGTATCAAGCTTATGATATGTTAACATTTTGGTAGAGTAAATGTTTAAAATGGTTCTTGATACTCACTTTGTGCGTTAAAATTGTCTTTAAAATTTAAATGGCATCAATTACGTCTTTGAAATTAAAAAAAATTGCACCATATTAATCTTTAACCCATTTTTTGTTAATAGCGCACTGACGTGGCTTAATGACGTGGATCTTTGGTGACATGTGTCACCTCATGATTTGGCCACGTCTAACGGTATGATGACGTGTCGATCAGCAACACGTGGCATACTGATATGGATAGTTATGCTACGTGTAACAATGCTATATTGTCACGTGCCATAATGTTATTTGTCCACATGTCATTTACTATGTCATCATTACATATGCACCAAATTGGTCCCTTACTTTACATCAAATGACTCATGTTAGTCATTAAAATTGAATATCGTGCACCAAATTAGTCCCTTTATCAGTTTGTTCTCATTTTTTTTATAAATTTAAAACTCTTAAAACTGAAATTTAAAATTTAAATTTTAAATTTCTGTTTCAGATTTAATATATTTAATTATTAATATATTATAATTTAAATACACATCTAAAAATCAAATTATTCAAAATTCAAAATTTTAATTTTAAAATTTTAAAATAAACCTTAAACCATCTAATTATTAACTAAACTCATTCAAAACCCTCGTAGAAGTAGAGAAGTCACATTTACCCCACATCCATAATCCAGAGGCTCAAATTCAAAACTCAACGCGCGCACTTTGAAAACCTAGAGAAGTCATCCTCCGCCGTCATTTGTCCGTGCTACCGTCCTCCTCATCCCTCATTCTCGACGCTGCCTTCCTCCACCTCGGCGCTCATCCACAACGTCGCATTCCTCTCCTTCCAAGCTCATCTTCGTCGCCGTCATCGCCGGTCTCTGCCCGCACTCTCCTCCTCCCGCGTCGGTCTTCTCCCCCTGCGCAGCTTTCGCACACCGCACTCCTCCCCCTGTGCAGCTCCGTCATGCCGCGCTACTCCCCCTCGCAGCTCTGTCGTGCCGCCTTCCTCCTCCACGCCGCTCCCTCTGCGCCGGAAGCACTCATCAGGTATTTGGATGTGGCTGTGTTAATAATTTTTGTTCATTATTCTGCATGATTTGTAGTACTTTCTCTCTCCTATTTTATCTTTTTTCTGTTAATAAACGTGTTTATGCTGTTCTTGCTGGCTTTTTTTTCTCGAGTAATGAAAGGCATCATAATTTTGGATGTGTTTATATTGTTATTATTTTTTTCTAATTAATTAAACTATAATTTTGGATGTGTTTGTGTTTTTATTTTTTTTAATCTAGTTAATGAAAGGTGGTATAATTTTAAATGTGTTTTATGTGTTTTAGATGTGTTTATATTGTTGTTGTTTTTTAATTCTGGTTACTGAAAAGTTGCATAATTTTAGATGTGTTTATGTGTTTAATTGGAGCCAGCTGAGCTTGTAATCAAACTGTTTTGGATGTGTAGATAATTTTCGTTTATTATTCTACATTATTTGTAGTGGTTTGTCTCCTCTTTCTTTCTTTTTTTTTTTTAATTTTTTTATTAATGAAAGACAACATAATTTTAGATGTGTTTATATTATTTTTTATTTTTCTCTCGATTAATGAAAGGTAACATAATTTTGGATGTGTTTATGTTCTTATTTTTTTTTTTTTTTGAATAATCAAAGGCAACATAATTTTGAATGTGTTTGTTTTTAATTGGACCAGCTGAGTTTATAATGATATTCTAGTTTTGGATATTTAGATAAAATACTTACATAAGTTTTTTTTTATTTGAAGCGGAGAACTTTGCTAGATGAGAGAACGATATGATCTCTACGAAAGAGAGAGAGAAAGAATGTGTTTTGTACAAGTAGAATTTTTCTATTTTTATTTAATAATTGTACAATTTGCTTTAATTTCTTCAATACAGAGTTATGTACACTACAGAAACTAGAAACTACGCATCTTATCATCACGTACACAATTTGCTTTAATTGCACCGTTATGTACACTCTAGAAAGTAGAAACTAGAAACTACACTTCTTCATCAAACGTACGTCAAAATGACACTTTCACCCTTATTATTCTTCATTTCATGTTGAAAACAATTCATGAGTATTATATATATATTTCAAAGATAAAAACTCAGGTACACGGATACA
>NC_029793.2:10240774-10243930 GCF_000816755.2 Arachis ipaensis | reverse complement strand
AGACGGATTCAGAAATATTATTTTGGAGGGGCCAATAATATATATAATATTAAAAAATTATATAAAAAATTATATAATGTAAAATGTATTACAAAAAATATATTAATAGAGAATATATTTTAAAATATAAATTTGTATGTATTTTTTATTAATGAAGTGGTCGATTTTTCGTATCATAAAATTTATCGATAATAGAATTTGTGTCAAAATTTTTAGCAATTTTTTTTTCAATATAATTAAAAAGCAATTAGCAAGAAATTAACCTTTCATTTTGTTTATGAGTTATTCTTCACAATATTCATCATTGAAAAAAATCTCTCAATTGTAATAATTGAAACAGAGAGAATTAATACCAAATGAATCAAGAAGGACGCTAACAAGAAGACAAAAAAATCCACTTTATGAGATTTAAAAAATTTTATTTAATTAAAAAATATTAATAATAATATCTTTTCAAATTTTTTTTAATATTGTTACTTATTATTTTAGATATTAGAAATTATTAATATTTAAGTTATGCTGGACTTTTATTTATATTAGACTAAATACTAAATAAATTTAAAAAAGATTAAATCATACTTAATAACTTATTACTATTAATCTTTTTTTAAAAATGTGGGGGGCAAGGCGAGGCCTCGGTATATCCGTCCCTCCGTGCAGTTATTTTATATGAAACTGATAATTGACTATCATTAAATAATTTAAAAAATTTAACTAAATTATTATTTAACGATTTTCAACTATTAACTTTACATAAAATTAACTATATCTGAATTTGTATCTCTTTTAAATCAAGTTTGGCTATATAATAACATGGTTAATTGTGGGAGCAATTAGAGGAGCTTGATGTTCAAAAGAAGAGACATAAGCCATACCCTCCCTTCAATTCAAGCTCCATGAATCTTCGAATAAATCTTAACCAATATATATGATTTGGGTATATTACCTAACTCTAATTATTCTTAATATACCTTAACTTTGAAGCATTACAAACATTAAAATCTTTACATAATTAAATGGCAAAAATTTATTTATAGTCAATTTCATATACAGTTAACTTTACATAAAGTTATTTTTGGATTGTTGATACGTGTTATTATTTGGTTTAAAAAAATTAGTTTATGTAAATAAATAATTTAATTAAAAAAAATAATTTAAAAAAATAACTTATTTTTACTCTCTTTTTTTGTTATGCTCTTAAAATTTATTCTTTTTTAATTTTTTAGAACTAATCTCAAATTTTTAATTGGATATGTTCTTCTTATTCATATTTTTTAATCAAATTTTTTATTTTAAATGTATTTTTTAATTTTTTTTATTTAATTTTTTATCAATAATAAAAATTATTTAATAAATACGTAACTGTTTATCTCATTATACTATTTGATGTTCAAAATGAAACAGAAAAAGATAGAATCATTTATAATTTTTTGTTCGTATCACAAACTCCTTTTATCCTTATATGTGAATTTTAATTTTTTTTCCTCTACTTTCCATTCGGATTCTTAATTTTTTCTCTTTCACCATTTTTATACAAACAAAAAAGGCGTGAGTTTTTTTTTCCAGAATACCAAACTCTATTTTTTTTAAACAATTATGTGTACATATATTTTACGAGAATTAAATAAATAAAAATAAAAAATAAATTTAAAAAAAAATTAGGTCAAAAAAGATAAAAAAAAAGAACGTACCAAATTTATCATTTAGGGATAATACGTAAAAAAATTTAAAAAAAATCTTTAAAAAATTATTTAATTTATCTAAATCGATTTTTTTAAAAAATATATTTATATAAAATAAACTAATTTTTTTTATCAAATCAAATAATAACATCATAGTAATTTAAACAATTTTTCGTAAAATTGATTGCAGGTGAATTTTTACCTTAGAAAGTTGGATATATAACTATCTGGTCCTATTTTCTAACTAAATAGTTCCAAACTAAATAAGTTCATAACTTACTAAACAAAAAAGTAACAACAAAAGAAAACCTATTTATTTCGTCTTATTAATGTTAGAGTAGCATAGGGTCGCAATAGGTAAATACGGTAGGATTTAAGTTTTCATCTAGCTGTATTCCCATCATAAATTTCTTAATTCGACTTTATTTGATCCAATTCACAAAAAACAAATTTACTTTTCATTCAAATACAATATTTAGTTCTTTCAAAAAAAGAAAATTTTGGTCTTAATTCTCTACTCTATATATATATATATATCTTAAGGGTGCACCAATTTGGTCTTAAATCTCTACTTCTCATTTTGCACTGTGTATTGTTCATACTTCGTCCTTGGGGTGTGTATTCTCATCTCTGAAAATATATATATTTGGGTAGAGGAATTATATATAATAATTTGTACTACTGAATTGATAAGATTTTTGTGCTCAAAATCATATATATATAGAGAGACTTTTTTATTTATATACGCATGAAAAAAATATTATTCCGTTCCATAATGCGCATGTCTCAAAAGTATTCTTAAAATACGCATGGTTATTTTATGCTAAGCATTCACGAAATGGAATTAGCCTCTATTTTAAGGGAGAATGAATGAGGAGTCCTAAATCCATTCTAAGGGAGGCAGGCATGAAATGGAACAAATCATGTATACCAGCCACGAAATGGAGCAATTCGTGACTGATACACGCGAAATGGAAACTTCAATGGAGCTGAACACGAAATAATTTACTACTTGTATAAATGATTTATTTTTCATTAACTTCAAAATATAAATATCAATAAAAATACTCGAATTTAGATTCAAATAAAATATCAAAAAAATCAAAACAAATAAAAATATAAATTCAAATTTTGTATTTGAGTTCAAATTTTAAAAATTTACATTTTTACAAATTTATAAATTCAAAATGAAACAATAAATTATTTTTAAAAATTCATTAAAAATTATTCTTTGACTCATTAGTATCTAAAGAGTCATAAATGAGACTTTTGATGTTAAAAAAGTTAATATAAAGTATAACTTTTCAAAGTGGCATATGAATTAAAACTTGGATTTTTCAGAGTTAGAAGTAACATATAATATCATCAAAACGTTTATTCTACACTTAATTTTACAAATTAAAGGATAATTTAATTGATATAATATTTTAATTACTTTTAAAATCATATATTGTATAAATCAAATCAAATTAAG
>NC_029793.2:10240196-10240646 GCF_000816755.2 Arachis ipaensis | reverse complement strand
TACAGTATAATAATAGGAATAATAGTAATAAAACTCATCAAATTATGAGAATATACAATATAATAATAGGGATAATAGTAATAAAGCTCATCAAATTGGTGTAATGTTAAAAAATTTTAATTTTATAATCATCATCACATTTTATTGCATATACGGAGTAAGAAATTCAATTAATTTAAGATTAAACATTAACTGTAGAATGAATTATGCACACAATTAAATAATATATGACTCATCACCTATATATGAGTGGTCATTTCGTGTTCAGCTCAATTGACATACAGGAGTAGTCCATTTCGTGTTCAGTTCTATTGAAGTCCTCATTTTGCGTGTCTAAGTCACGAATTATTCTATTTTGTGGCTGGTATACATAAATTGCTCCATTTCGTGCCTGTTTTCTTTGGAATGAGTTTTTTGACGTGCACCATTTTATGCATATACTTTCTTTAA
>NC_029793.2:10238076-10239825 GCF_000816755.2 Arachis ipaensis | reverse complement strand
TATAGATGAGGCCAATTGCATATAGAACAAACATATATTTAGGGTTTCAGTGGCTAGGTAAATTCAGTTTGCTTTTTACACACACAAAAATGGGACCTATATATATATATTATATTGCCCTTATTCAGCACTGTACAAATTTAATGTTTGCCCCTTAGTGAAGATGGAATAATAATAAGAAGATTCAAACAAATAAATAAATTAAGTTGCCATGTGATCTCTTGGCCATTTTTGTCTAATAATATATACTTTAGGGACCACTTTCAATTCCATTGCCATGTGACAACTTGCAGGCTAAGCGTGCACATTCATTATTTTTTTTTTGTGAATTTCAAATGCTCTACGTTCTTCATTCATAGAGTATATGCCTCAAAATCCCTTTGCTTTTTCATTGACATAGATACTTCTACACATACACTAATATCTAACTTTGACCATTCTTAATTGAGAAACTATTAATCCAAGCTTTTAGATACTTGTATCATACTGCATGCATATAACATACTACCTAAATGTCAATGGTTCTGATTAATTAAACAATGTCCTAAAGATTTTTGCAATAAATTAGGGTTTGTTAATATTTTTTTATTCTTCCAAAAAAATGTTTAAATTTGGGATTAGAACTCACATGACATTGGATATTTAAAAGATAAAATTAAATAAATAATAAAAATGAGATAAAAAAAATTACTATATGAAAATCTGAGAATGAATGAACAGCGGAAATACTTAAATAATATTATCTACATATATTTTTTAATAAATTACATAGTATACATATATACCACTAGTAGTATAATATGCTTTTTTTTTTTCACAAAACAAATTATATTCAAATTATATATTTAGTATATTCACAAATTAGCAAATATTTAAAGCATTGAAGATAAAACTAATTAATGTAATATAATAACAACGAAATAAAATAAAGGAATCCTTCTAATTTAAGTAACATACATTATTCAACACTTCAACTTGCTTTTCATATATATTACTAATTGAATGACAATAGTATACTATATGAATTGAAATGTAAAAGACATAAAATAAAAGAAAAACTTTTAAGTGTATCGGTACACTGATATTTCAGTAATTTTTAACTGTTGATCTTAATTATAAAAAATATATATAAATATATAATTAAAATCAACAATTTAAAATTACTGAAACAGTGATGTATCGGTATACTTGAAAAACTTTTCAAAATAAAAAGAAAAGAAAAGAAAAGAATTGAAGGCTTTCATCTTTCAGCAATTGCACTCATCATAGCTTTGCAATTCTTGCACTTACACATAACCAAAAAGAAATAATAAGTTCCCTAGGGGATGCATGGGATTAGGATGATTTATGGAGATAATAATAATAATAAAATAAAATAAATTAAACCACAACTAGCTACAATAATATCTCAAGCTAAAACACAAAATTAACCTAACTAACTAATTAATAATTAATAATTAATAATTAATTAATAATATCATCTATGACAAACACATCTGTAATGGTATGGGCTATTAATTGGGTCATTTCCTTCAACAGGTACTTGTTCAGCTCTGCACTTATACTTACATCCTCTACATTCATTGTAAGTGCAAGTTGGTGCTGTTGATCCAATCATCAATCTCCTTGAATTCCTCATTTTCAATTCCTGAATTATTTCTTATTGCATCAAACTCAGTTCTTTGGGATTCTAACAAAATTCAAATTTTCATATAATATAATAATATAATTTAATTACCTTTAAACTTT
>NC_029793.2:10236784-10237838 GCF_000816755.2 Arachis ipaensis | reverse complement strand
GAAATAATAATAATATTATAATAATTTACATATATAATAATAGAAAATAGGAAATTCAAAAAAAGGTTAACATTTTTTTAAAACAATTAATTAATAACTTTTCATCTTAACAAATGTTATTATTGTAAAAGTTGCATTATTCAAGCATAAACCCTTTGTGAAATAATAATGACAAAGAATTAAATGCAAAGTTTATATTAAAATCCTAAGAAATTAAATTAAAGGAAAGCAATAAGCAAGAATAACATATATAAGAGATAGAAGAAAGTAAAAGAAGTGAGACATGATAGAATTGAGTTTAGTAATATAACAATTGAAGATGAAGAAGAAGAAGAAGTGAAGTAATGAGAGAAGAAAAAAAAAAGACATGAGTATAACCTTGTATGACTTTAGGAGTAGCAAGTGTTAATAAGGTGAAAAATAGCAAAAGTAATTTGGCAAGTTTAGTAGTTCCCATTATTATTATTATTATTACTACTACTATTATTATTATTCTACTCCCTTATTGTATCTTTTATGTGTTGGAATAACCTCAAATAAGGGAGTGATGGGAAGAGATATATAGATAATGGGGAATTTATTTGAGTAGAGAGAAAGATAAAAAGCTTAGAGGGAAATGAATATGTGAAGATAGAAGAGGGAGATGAAACAAAATGGTGAGGGATGTGTTTGCTTCAATTTAAATATTCAGAATATAAAGAGACATAGAAGACAATATCTGCAAAGAGCAGTGGATAGCATGCTTATCAGAATTGTGTAATTTTTTTGCACCATGTTATATACACTATTAATATAATTTATTGACAAAATAAAATATATATAATTTTATACCATCAATGATTATTAATTAAACTCTTTATGCTTAATTAATTGTTTTGATAATCTGCCCATTTTTAATGGCAATTTTTAAGCTAAACATTTAGTTAAAATTATTTATCATTCAATTAAATTGAGAAAATATATACCATTCTACAAAAAGAAAAAATTAAGAAAATAATAATTTTTTTATTCAATTTCACGCTCTTACTTCTCAATTGACACTTGTTATGTATGT
>NC_029793.2:10220476-10235277 GCF_000816755.2 Arachis ipaensis | reverse complement strand
AAATTAATTTCTTAACATGTGTTTTTTTTTTCCAATACTCAAAAATGAAAATTTTCAAATTCATTTTTATTTGTATTTTATTCGCATATATGTTGTGCACAATAATTAAACACCTAATCAGTGTCACATTTTACAAAATAAATCAATTTTATATGTAATATGACTCAAATTGTGTAAAAAAAAAAAAGAGAAAAGATAGATAGAGAGTTTCATTTAAGGTAGAGAAAATCAAGACTTTACATAAAATTAAAAAAATAATTTAAGAACGTAAAACGTAAAATTTTAACAAAATTTAAATCGTAAAATTGTCAGACTTAGTATAAATTTCGTAAAGTCACAAAAAAAATACGAATTTTATAAAATCGATAAACTCATTTAAAATTGTAATTTATTTAGTGTATATGATATGATGCTCATGTGTAGCAGCGAACAAATTTTCATAATGAAGAGGTCCCATATATTACCAGAATCGACAGATCGCTTGTAGGGGCTTACTCATGACGAGAAATTCTAGAGACTGTAAAATGACCAAAATGGCCATGCCTTAATTTACATTGTTCTAGTGAAGACAAAGTTTGTGTGTTGAATTTTTGTGAAGGGTAAATAGTAGGCGAGTTTAATGCAGGGAATCGTTTGTAAACGCTGAAATACGGAGGAAAAGACATCTTAACCAACAAAAGGGAGCATCCAGGGGCTTTCACATTTGGATTTTCCTTTTGAGGGTCCAAAATATGATTCTGAAATGAACATGTCATGTTGATTGATTAAAATATGAATGTTACTAACCCAAAAAGAAAAAAATGAATGCTCTTAAACAGCATTGATGATTGATATTTTTAGTCATTTTAGGACTTGCATCAAAGTTATCACCACAAATAAGTCTAATGCATCAAAATATCAATGTTCAATTTCAAAAGAATAAATATAGTAGAACTGTAAGAGTTAAGCCTTGCACTCAAATTTGTTGTTTGCTTGCAACTTTTACTACTGAATGTCTCGGTAACAACTCATGGATTCTCAATTCAATTAGAAAATTAGAAAAATGGCCACAACCTAAAGGACAGGAAAATTATCATCTCATCGTATCAACAAAGTAACATTAATTTTTTGCCTTATGAACGAATTATAGAGGAACAAGAGCACTTTGTTTCTATAAATAAAAATGAACACTTGGAATTATTATTTATGTGAACAAGGTCATTCTGATGCTTTTATTTCAAGCTTCAACATCGGTTGGTTTTGAAATTGATAAGTCACATACTCACATCCTTGAAAGTAGATAAATTCATTTAACCAAGACAAATGGAAATTATTTCTTAATTTACCAGCTTTTAACTAAATACAATGATTAACTAAAAAGTATTGATCATATAAACAGATTCAAAAACAGATCATTTTTTGCCATGAATCATGGCACTCATACAATGCAAGTTTGTACGATCCAGCCCCAAGGGAAGGAACCAAGCAGAAAAGAAACAGTAGCAGAGTTACCAGATGTAGATCAAGTGAAAACATCCTAAATAACTATTATATTCAAATAAACCAAATATCCCAGGTCTAAACCATAAATCAAACGAAAATAAAAATTACTGGGAACCTAGAGAGAAAGAGTACCTCCCAACTACGATGTTACTTCACATTACACTATAATAATACAGAAATCAGTGTCTTTTACCAAGGGATTTATTATGCAACTCCAGCAATCCTTGAAGAGATTCCAAGGACCATGTTTCCTCATGTTGAGCATATACCTTCTGATGTAGCGAGTCTATTATTATGCTGACATTACCAAACCCATATATTTGGTGACCGTTGTGCATTCTACCAGGCTTAATCTTGAACAACAAACCATGATGCTGGGCATGAGCCTCAATGACTTCTTTCAAGCTCAAATCATGCACACCATCTGCGTTGGCACCACCCAATGCTGCAGCAGCTTGCTGTTGAGCATAGGTTGCTGCTTTCTGTTGAGCCTCAAATTGTCGTTGCTCACGTACCCGAAGATAGCTGATATTCTCCTTCAAACCAGGTTGGACAACCTCCATTCCATCAACAGCTTGACTCATCATATCTAAACCACGGTTTATCTGGAATCGGATACTTTCATTTGCCAATAGTTCTTCTGGAATAAGCTCCTTCCATCCATTATACCACTTCATAACTTCTTCAAAGTTAGGATTTGAGCACAACCAGTGATACAAAACCTGGAGCCACTTTGTGAAGAAGAACTTCTCCATCATGTCCACCATGATATGAATTGGAATCACAGAAGCCCATTTAATTACCCAAAAAAACTGATCGAGCTTCTGACTTGCTGGATTGACTTCAAACTCTTGCAAGACAAGTTGCAACTTAGGCACAATAAATCGAAGCATAAGTTGTTCCCAGCTTACAGCATCAAAGACAGTCTTCCACGGAGACAATATGGTATATGTAGAGGCGTCACTTGGATGCCAGGCACCAAGAACAGAACTCAATTTAAAACGAATGACCTGGTAAATGCCTTCCAACTTGTGCTCTATCCTTGGTAGCCATGGATGCACCCAAGTGTGGATAGGAATGGTCTCTTGATGTGGTTCCCAAGTATCTGCAGCAGCTGACAATTTTGGCAAGACTATATTGTCCAATATGGCAGTGAGGACTGAAGGAGGAAGCAACTTCTCCCACAAATCAAGAAATCGTAGCATTGGCTCAGGATCCCGTGGCTGCCATGTATTGATTCCAGATATTCTGACGGCTGGCAACACAACTTCCGAAACCAATTGTGTATAAGGTGATGAAACATCCCATATATCAAGACATTCTTCTCCTTGAAGCAAGGTCTTCCACGTAGATACCAACTCCAACCCACGAGATGGATTTCGAAGAGGATCCCAGCATTGGAACTCTCTAATAAACAAAGGAAGAGCATATGAGCAAGCAATGCAGGACAAATTACACAACTTGTAGCTATCAGCATATCTCTTATGCAAGTCACTGAAGCATCTAGCAAGGAAATCTAATGTTAGGGTTCCAGAAGTGCTCTCTTCGGCTACTTGGTCCAAGACCCTCATTATTTCCTCCATATTATCCAGTTGACGCTTTTGGAATGCTGCTTCAGATTCTAACTTCTCTTTTTCTTTTTTCAAGCTGAGAGCTGTCTCCCTTTCTCTCCTCAAATCTCTATCAATCTCTTGAATGTCAGCCTCAGCCAACCGAACAATCAATCCAATGTTATGCTGAAGTTCCGGCATTGGGACATCCTCCTCCTTTGCTTTCTCCTCGGCATTTAAATCAGATAAATTTGTATAAACCCGAACTTGTGGCCCCCTCATATCATAAACCTTCTGAACAACCTCCAAATTCTGTTCTTGCTTGCTTGCCAACAACTCCTCAGCAGTAACATACACTTCCTCCTCTTTCTTCTTCTTCAACCGTGACTGCTTTGACCAAAGCCTCTCCTTTGTTCTGCTAGCCGCAGGCTGCACTGCTCCCACCGTGCTTTTGTTCTGTTGCTGCAAAATAGGCAACGGTGGTGGCGGCGCCTCCCTTGCATCACTAAAACCAATACCTGAATTCTTAGCCCTCATTTTCACCTCAATAGGAGCCACAATACCTTGCTCATTCTTTCCAAGACCGCCCCCTCTATAACCCATCTTTTCCAACAGCTTCATCCCTATTCCATTGTTATAGAATTTCCCCGCATTACCAAACCCATCTTGATCCGAACTCTGACGCTGACCCCTCTTCTTCTCCAATTTCTCCCTCTCCCTTTCCCTCTCCCTCCGCATCGCCCCTTCCTTAATCTTCTTCCCAAAAGCCGTAGGCAAAAAATTATGATCATCACCATCATCAATGTTCTCATCAGAACCATTATTCCTATCACCGTTACTACTAGTAAACCCTAAACCAGCACCTGAAGTGGAAGCAGATCCCATTCCAAGACCTAAACCTGGCCTATCCTCACTAACATAACCATCTTTCTCACCATGTTCTTTAGAATCTCTATTGTTATCAACAACATCTTGATTCGGCATAAAAGTTCCAGTAGAAATAAAATTTACCGGCTTGGTGAGGTCCTGCTTCTTGGAAAGGTCCTTCCTGCGTTTCTTGCTGGAATAATCGTCGTCGTCGTCATCGTCGGAGCCGGCAAAAACACCGTAGAGGACATCGTCTCTGGTCTGAGTACGCTTTTCTTTGCGCTTTTTGTAGTAGAATTCGCCGTTAATCCACTGGCCTTCTTCGAAATCGTTGTCCATTTCGAACCTCTCCATCTCTTGATCCTCGTCCATGGTTTAGGGCACACCGCGGAGGGACTGAGAAGGTGGACGTGCGGGATCGATTACGAGGCGAGGGTTTGAAAGAGGTGATAATTGCGATAGTTGCGAGAGGGAGGCGGAGGAGGATCTAATGTGTGGTGCGGTGGCAGAGAGATGAGTGATGTTGATGATGATTTCAAAATATTATCACACAAATTCGCCAACAATGAAACCAAACCCCTGAACCTTGTTACACAGTTTTATCTCTCGCTTATATTAGAATTCTTAGTGCTTGTTTGGGCGCCTCTCCGGTGATGGTGGCGCGGCGGCAGGATGCGGCGCGATTCCCTTCTCCCTTCCCGATCTCCCTTCTCCCTCGGACTCCCCCCTTTCTTTCTTCCTTTCTTTCTTTCTTTCCCTTTCTACCGTGTGGGTGTGTGACAAAGGGTTTATTATTAGAGTTGTGTGTGTTGAGTTTTAGGGTATTAAATTTGTTTCATATGAGTTTGTCCGAATCAAAATCATATTCTTAAATTTAATTAATATTTTAAAAATTTTATCTATTAAATAAAACGGAAAAACTCTGCATACAAGCCCTAATGGCTTGTATGCTTTACAAGTTCATTAAACAATAAAATCAAAATATGCGCTGCTTCAGGTACGTTGATTACACGCGCTATATAACATCGCGCGTATATCTAACTACCAGATTTAAAATATTTCTTTCCCTTTTCGTTTTCGTTATTTTGAGATTTCGTTCTTCTTCTTCTCCCGCGTTTTCCCTCCTTCTTCTCCATTGTTCTTTTCTTCTCCTTTTCTCACTAGCATCTTCTTCGTTTAGGTTACCTTTGTCTCTCTCTGCAACTCGAGCTTCGTTTTCTATTTTTGATTTGTTGTTTTCCGAAATCAAAGTTTGATCTCGTTTTAAAGATAATGGATCATTCAACCTCAGATTGTCATCTGAATGCAGGCGAAGTGGATTATGAGTCAGAATCTAACGAAGTCTCTGAGGTTTGATTTACATAGGATTAGTATGAGGCCGATGCAAGAAGCAGAGCCGCCTTTGAGTATTTCAGAGACGTCATTTCATTCGACACCACCTACAATACAAACAGGTAAGAAACTGTCCCTGTTTATGATGCCAAGGCACACAAAGGAGCGAGAGCATGCATTCATTTTTTAACAAGTATATCACCCGGAACAGCTCGCTTATTCAGTTCGTCAAACAATACGATAATTGCCTCGGAAGCAGGGAGCAAGCAGAGAGAGAATCAGATGCTGCAGATTTTCATACGGTCATACCGTGTGCAACCAAATCCTGCATTGAAGCTCAGTTTCAAGATGCGTACACTCATGCAAAGTTTATGATGCGTATTCCACTCTATAGTGGTCCACCTCCTCCTACAATAAAAATGTATATTCTGTTTAAACAGCAATATTAATTCAGTAAAGTAATACAGAGTTATATGATTCTAAAGACAGTTACCTGTGGCCAATTATCCCATTGATACTTTCCCTTTTTGATGTTTTCCGGCTCAATTATCTCCATCCACTTCATAACGTACACAGCGCAGTCATAGCTGAAAACGAAGAAAATAAATTACAAATCTCATTTACAAAAGTTTAATGTTCAGAGTTACAAATTTATACCTTGTTTTTTGGCCAAATATTTTAACATATGGTGATTTAATTTCCTTCTCCCTCTCCCCTTTCTGAAGAGGTTCCCCGCCGGCATATGTTATCAATCTTGAAAATACGTATCCCTTAAATACGAAAACAAATCAGTAATACACCCGAATGAATGGACAAGATACACCCAACTGAATGGACAATATACACCCATTACAACTAACGAAATAGACCTATCTATTAAAGTAAAGAAGACAGAGGCAACTTACAGTGAATTTATTAATGGCCTTTCTCTCATCGGTGGGAGCCTTTTTGTGTAGTGGGTCAAGTATTTGACATTTCCGCTTTCTTGTATTTATCAGTCATAACCACCAATGCCCCGCGTAGCAGACAGGGGCAAAAATCTGAAGGATTGCCACACATGAACAGTGTGTTATTTTATTTTGAAAATTAATTTTATCACAGAATATTATGCAAAGAAGTGCTTACTTTTTTTGTGTTGTTTTTGTTTTTTTCTTCTCCTTCTCCTTCTCTGCAGGTGATGATTCTTCGCTCCTATAAGTTGATAATAGACACTTCAGTTAATACACGGAATCTTTATAATGAAGCCAAAAGAAAGGAGTAATAATTTCAGGACATTACTCATCACTTTGTTCAGATTCAGATTCTGAATCAGAATCTGGCTCCTCTTGCCTCTGCTTTCTTTTTCTGGAGTCCATTCTGGAAGGCAAACAGTGATTATTTAGAACATACTAAAAATACACCCAACGTGATCAACAAAATACACCCAACTCGAAAAAGAAATTACACCCAAGTATGGTACTTACTTTTTTCCCTTTTTGATGGGGTGTTTTCTTGCTGAATCCTCTGAGTCTTGTTGAGTCTCAGACTCAGAGGTAGAAGTGTCACTGTCAGTAGCTGTTTCTGTCTCCGAAGACGATGTTGGACTCGCCTTCCTTTTTTTTGTTTTTTTGATTTCTTGTTTTTTTTCTTTTTTTTTCTTTTTATTATACGGATGATAAGCAAAGATTGATTTTAGTCTGATGAACTTACATTTTAGTTGGAGCTGGGGGAACCGTCGGTGTGGTCTCTTGAAGTTGTTTGGGGGTTTCAGGAGTGCTGCACAGTTACAAAAAATTAATCAAGGCGTAAAAGAAACTAATCAGGAACAATATACACCCAAACTGTTAGCTAATATACACCCAAACTCCAAACAAATATACACTCAATACTATTTCTTACGTTTCTGTAGTCCCTTCAATCTGTAGCATAGGGGTTGGTTCAAAATCTGTGTCAGTGGTTGTTTGGGATGCCGGCACAAAAACCTGAATCGGGACTCTAAACAAGAAGAAAAATGAAAGGTTAACAACGCCTTTGAAAATAATAAGGTTATAAGGCTGAATATTATTGTAAAACTCACATTGCAAGCGCTTCGGACGGTGTCTGTTCCCTCACAACCATCATATTCGAATCAGACGAACTCAACCTAAAATACACCCAAAGAAATTCAAGAAATACACCCGAACAATTCAAAAAGAAGACATGCTTTGTTTTTTTGAGAACTTACATACTTGCAGTTTTTGCTTTTTTTTTCCTGCCTTTTTTTTCTTGAATAAAATAATAAAGGGCTTTTTTTTCTAAAAAAAAATATATACAGAATTAGAAGTAGAAGGGTAATAGAAGAACAAAAGTAATTCACTTTTTTCATTTATTAAATATATATAAAAATAATAAAAATTGAATTAATTGAGATGATAAGTGATTTATAATTTAATTATTCCTAGTTAGAATAGAGTTGTCATCTCTATTTTTTCATATTTCATTTTATGTTGGCTTTGAATAATTTAATAAGCCATAGTATGTATTTTTATTGGTAAAGATTCACAGTTATTTTTATATAAAATTAATAGTTGAAAATAATTAGATGATGATTTAGTCAAATTTATCAAATCATCTAACGATTCTTAAATATCAACTTTATATAAATATAACTGTACGTGAAATTTTCGCTTTTTTTATTATTTATTAATATTTTTCAGTTAGAGAAAAATAAAAAGTACAAATGATAAAAAAAAATATGGTTTTAATTTTGGTTTTATAATCTCCATAACCACTATAAAAATTCATCATTTAAAGTTGTTCTAGCAAAGACAAATTTGTGTTCTGAATTTTTACAAAGGGTAAATACTAAATAGTAGGTGATTGCAATGGAGAGAATCCTTTGCAAACCTTCAAATACAGAGGAAAAGACGTCTTGACCAACAAAAGGGTGCATCCACATTTGGATTTTCCTTTTGAGGATCCAAAATATGATCGTGAAGTGAATGTAAGATAGTGCTTGGTTGAATGTTCTAATCTAATCATATGGCATTTAAAATATGAATGTTGCTGACTCAGAAAGAATAAAATGAATGTTAAAATATAGTGATCTGTTGTAAACAGCTTTGATGAGAAGAACTTCCCAACAAGACTTAAATTTCATTTCAATCGCAAATTTCCTTTTTATATACAATAGGACTTACATACATTCAAACTGATATGCTACACAACCAGAGTATCATACTTCTCTTGTATCCATAAAAGTTAGTTAGTTGTTGGCTTTGCCATAGCTTCTTGGGAAAGGGATAACATCCCTAACATTGGTAAGACCAGTTATGAAGAGGACCATAAGGTCGAACCGCAGAGTGAAACCAGAATTCTTGGCAGTTCCATTTCGGTGAAGATCAAGGTACCATTCGTACTTCTCTCGCGGCAAGACCAACTCGTTGATTCTGACATACAAATGCAGAAAACGAGAAAAAAAAAATATTTCTTATTCAACAAGAAAACAAGCAAAGTCATCAATAGAACTAATACAAACTGCCACCTACAAAGAAACAACTAATTTATCATGAGTTTGGTTTTGTGTACAATAGTACAAAAACTCAGAACCAGAAGACTTTGAGATACTGAACTTGAAACCAAAATTTCAGTATACTACATTACTACTTACAATTTTCATACAGCCACTTAGTTTGTGAGTTATTTATCCATATCATGTATATATCAGAGGGAGTTGTGTTCATTTTTTTTATTCTTAAATATCAAATTGTCAAGGATGGCCACAACATAAAGGATTACTGACTTTAAGGAACTTTTCCCAATTCTATTTTTGAAAGTGTAGCTGATGTTAGAACAGTTTTCAAGTTTAAGGACATGAAAATTGTCATGTCTCATATCAAGAAAGTAACATTAAAGTTTTGCCTTAAGCCCTTCTTGTGGTTTTGAACGAATTATTGAGGAACAAGAACTCTTTCACATTACTTGCTATTAGAAGACATAACAAGGTAAGCACAAATTGTTATCCTAAATAAACAAATGAACAGTACCTGGAATGTATAATGTTAATTCGTTCCTCATTCTGGCTACCTGAAATTATTGTTCCAACCTGCAGATTGTTGTGCATGTAGAAGTTGTTATTCTAAAACTTGAACGCACAATACTAGAGTAGAAACATGGTCCAACTGTCAAGCTCCATCCAACATGGTTAGATGGAGAATATGTGATAGTTTAGCATGGAGTATAATAATAGCTATATTCAAATAACACTATTCCGAACTAGTCTGATAAACCCTAAATCCTGCTAAATAAGAATATGTCTACATATCACATTAACAGTCGCTTTTTTGCAGTACCTTTGGCACAACCAGATCAAATGCAGCTACGGTTCTTCCATTATCATTCAGGCGACAGTAAAACGGCTTAGCTTCTTTCGGATAATCGTATATCATAACCGGCTTCTTGTAGATGGTGTCCACTAGATAGCTAAAGAAAGACATAGAGTAGTAAGTAACAAAAATTTAAATTGAATGCAATGCTTTTGCTTCCATTAGAAATCAGCAAAGTCTAGAATATGATTATAACATTAATGTACCTTAAGTGTTCTGCAGTGAGTGCAACACCTGATTTGAAATTTGTTTCGAATTTCTTATCTTCAACCTGGGAGCACAATTAAAACAAGTAAGAAAGAAAATCTCTTGTTTTCATCTCAGCATTTAGAAGTAGCAACTACCTTTCTTAGAATATCTATGACTTCATTGTAGGAAAGCATTTCAGGAAAACCTGATGCAGTCTGCTGAAGACGAGTGAAGCAGGCGTTGTCAATTCTTTTGGCAATAAACTTCATATCTTCATGGCATGTTTCCAAAACATACATAATGAGGTGATTGAAATAGTCACTAGCACAATTCATGGCATCCTGCAAGCACCACAAAGTACAATGTGCTATCAAATGACAAAAGAAGCCTCCAAATCAGAATATAAGAAAGAATTAGAAGTTTACAACTATTAATTAAAGGGACTATGACTTGAGAACTTTGTATGTTATTTTAAATATGTAAAACTGCACTAATTTGATGCAAAAGTATAATAAATTTTTGTCATATTTATATTAAATTAAGGTTTCTTAATGAGCAACTTCCATTTTTTTTACTCTCAATATCATTCTGAGAAGGTTGCTATATATATAATTTTCTGTGGCTGTTCAGAAGATAAAATTCAATTCTGTAAAGAAAGAAATATAGAAATTCTCTGCTTGTTCATATTTAATCATAATCCAACCATTGTTTTTGCTTGTCTCAATTTTCCCTATTATTAACTTTGGAGATACAGCATATATAAATTATTTCTACTCTAGCAAATTTCATCGGGCTGGATCAGCTACTTAGAAGGATGGCTAATAATTCTGTATATATAAGTAATACTGCATTCTATGGATTCAGATATTGAAATGTTAAATAGATAAATGATATGCAATAAACTGAGTATATTATAAAGCAGTGATATAGAGAGGAAAAAATGTTACCCGCAACTGCGAAAAAGCCATTTCAACCTCAACCATCCACATTTCTGAAGCATGCTTGGCCGAATCTGTTTTATCTGCCTGGAATCTTGGTCCAAATGAGTAGACATTTCCAAGAGCACATGCATAACTCTCCAGATGCAAGCGACCAGAGACAGTCAAGAACAAATCTCTAGAAGCATCAACCGCCTCATCCTTCGATGATAAGGATTTTAAATTTTTCTTCTCTATGGCTTCCAACTGTGATACCAGTTCATTTGTTTTTCGCAGATCTTGAACTGCAGCAGCCAGAGCTTCCCTATTGCTCTCAGTCCTTTTCAAAGTTTCGACTATATTGCTCTTCTCTTTAGCAGCTGCCTTCACAATATCAAGGCTAACACCATCAGTCTCATGGATAGTACTAAGCTTCTGCTTGTCAGCTTTCTGTTCCAGGCCGGTCACCTGGAACAATTTGCCAAATCCTTCGCAGTCTGTGGTGGTTATAATTGGTATTTGCACATCAAGGAATCCTTGACCATTGAAAAATGAGTGGGTTGCAAACGACAGAGCATTGCGAATACGCATGACAGTTGCCACCTACATGTCATTTAGTGAAAAACAAAACAAATTTAGTCTTAACTTCTCATCATTTTTTAAGAAATAAATATATGATTGTCATTCCTATAATTAGGATGCAATGAGCAACCATCAATTTTATTTTATGGTTAAGGTGATAAGGTTCTATACAAATTGAGTTAATTCAACCAACTACCCATGTCACCTGTCAAGAAATCTAAGCTAACTATAGATAATCAAGATGAATAGAATGAGTAAATATCAAAGTGATTATGAATTTCACCGTTGTTGTACGCGGTCGAAACTGGGGAAAGTCCCTTAACATCTCCAGTGGAACTCTCTTCTTTGATAATGGATACTTGTCAACATCTACTGTCCCAATGTGAAGAACTTTGTCAGCTTTGAGCTCAATGACATGCTTTCCCTCTTTTGCTGGTCTTTCTATTTGACCTTCGACTAGTATACAGGTTCCAGTAGGCAAGAGATTGCTGGGTTGAGCTACTGAGGACTCAACAACAACCTAAAAGTTTGTGAATGAAAATGAGAGCCATGAAAACTAGTACAAGTTATAACAACTAACCAAGCCTATCCCATTAGTAGTTAGAGTAGCCATTGTCAGCTTAAAAAGTTATGATAGGTATACTTATTTATTTTTAATCCGAAACATTCATTCATCATTTTTCATGTGAAACTCTTCAATAGTCACAAATTATCATTTAGATTTTATCCTAAACGACATAATCATTTTTGTTGAGAACACAACAATACACTTGGCATTGTAAGAGTACTTAAAAGTTTCTCTTATCTTTAAAAAACTAAATCCTTTGTTTGATTAGTTGGCTTCGTTATTTATTTTTTTAATTAATAAATATAAAATAAAATAAATAATAATTAAAAATTACAAAATTAGATAAATTGAAATTGTTCTTAGACTGATATTTTATTGTTTTTCAAATAATATTTGACAAACTCTTGGGACCATCAGTTTTTTTTGTAGTTTTAACTATCATTTGATTAGTACAAATACTAAGTTCTTTTCAACAAATCAATTTTACCAATTTATGTGTGTAAATTCTGAAAAATATAAGTATAAATCGTATTAATTCTTTGTGTTCAAAGTTTAAACTTCTGTAAATATATATACAAATTATTATTGGCCAAAGTGTGGATCTAAAATGATAATATTTACTGACTATCTAGCATTTTTCATAATATTTATAATTAAAATGTTAAAAAGAACTAAAGAAAAATACCTGAAGGCTAGCTACGCAGGAACCATCAGTGATGAGGAGATACGCAGTAGAAAGCTGCGGCGGCGGCGGAGTTGCAGGCTTAGGAGGCGCGGACTCGATCCTCTTGCGAGAAGGAGCATGCGAACGCCCGTAACCGCCCCCTCCGAAAACCTCCCAAATAGATCGAATAAGAGGAATCCGAGACTGAAGCATCTCAACGCACGATATATCCTTATCTCCCTTCTTCTCACGATCAATAAACCTCTCTTCGTGTGGCACAGAAGCCGCCGGAGCTGGCGGCGGTAACGGTTTCTGAACCTCCTTGGAAGTCTTCACCCAACCGCCAACCACGACGCGCTGGCCTGCGAAAGCCCGTCCGCCGTCCTGGCGGTCCAGGAGCGTCTTGAGGAGAACGCGGTGCGAGTATTTGAAAGGGAGGAGGGACGGTTGAGGTTGAAGCTGAGGATCTTGTTGACGAGTTATGATGGCCATTGTGATTGCGAGAAATTGAAAATGGCGAGAAATAGTGTGTTGCTATTGCGAGAAGTGGGCATTGTGGTGGGTGATATAGTTTGGGAAGATGCTTTGCTTGAGAAGGGTTTTTCTTTTTGGAGTTGGGTTTTTGGTTAATGAGGTTTGGGGGAAGAGGAAAGGGATTGTTTGGTTTCATGAGCAGAGAAGACGTGGGTGATTGTGGTGGGTTTCGTATTCTTTCAAGTTCGGTATTTTTGGCGGGATTTCGCCTTTCTTTACTGCTTCCGTCCAAATCTCAAACCTTTATTTAATGAGTTTTAATCTTTTTTGTACCTACTATGACTATAATCAGTGCTTAGATGTTTTTGAGTTCAAATTTTGCTGCATCACCTTATTCTTTCTAAAAAGAGTTAATAGTTAAAATTCTTCTTAAAAAATTACACGATAATTAATTTGGTGCTAAAAATATTAGATGATTTAAACTAGTTTTTGAAAAATATAATTGTGAGTTAAATTGATCATCTTATTAATTAGATAATGACGTATTGCGATAAATATTACGTATTATAAAAATAATTTAGTCATGTTATAATTATTGATAAGTGACATATTATGTGTGTCATTTTCTATATCATTAATTTATATAAGATTAAAATAATCTTTAAAATTTTAGGCATGAATTATTTTTATCTCTAAAGATTTAAAAAGTGAGTTAAATTAATCCTTAAATAATTTTTTAATTTTTTTTTCAAAAATTTTAAATTTTATATTTTAAGTATTTCTTAACTTTACTAATTTTATCTCCATTTTATCATTTTTTATTAAGCAATTTTTTTCACATGAAATGATAAAAACTAATGTATTATTAATTGAGAAATTCTTCACATACAAGCGTTTTTTTATACAAGTCTTTACAAGTGCACATTCTTCTTCTTCTTGGGCACGTTCTTCTTCCTCTTCTTCTTCTTCTTCTTCTTCTTCTTCTTTTCTTTCGTTTCTTGCCTTCTCTTTCTCCTTCTTCAACCATTACTACACGTTTTCACTGCACCTTCTTCTTCTTCTTGCTGCACGTTCTTTTTCTTTTCTTTCGTTTCTTGCCTTCTCTTTCTCCTTCTTCAACCGTTACTGCACGTTTTTACTGCACCTTCTTCTTCTTGCTGCACGTTCTTCTTCCTCTTCTTCTTCTTCTTCTTTTTTTCTTTCGTTTCTTGCCTTCTCTTTCTCCTTCTTCATTTATGTGCTTTTTTCTCTATTTTCTTTCTTCGTTATTCTCGATTTCCATTATTTTTTGACATCAAGCTCTGAAATCGTTTTTGAAGAAGAAGCAGCAGAAGATGAGAAAGAGAAAGAGAAAGAGTTTTGAATTATGCATAAGGTGTACTTCAACAAATTTTGAGTGTATTTCTTAAATCCTTTAGGTGTAGTTTTTGTAATCCTTTGGGTGTATTTCTGTAATTATTTGGGTGTATTTCTATAATCGTTTGGGTGAATTACTGTAACCGTTTGGGTGTATTTCTATAATTCTTTGGGTGTATTTCTGTAATCGTTTGAGTGTATTTCTGTAATCGTTTGGGTGTATTTCTGAAGTTCCATTATTTTCAAATTTTTTAAGAAACTCGTTTTCATGGAGGAAGAAGAAGAAGAGTCGTTTATAATGCATGGTGAGTAGCGCGCTTTGAAAACAGGAAAATGGTTGAATAACGTGCGTTTATTTACTCTTGAATGTGGAAGTGTAATGCGTATTTTTTGTTGGGCTTGTACCAACTTGTAAGACTTGTAAGTCAAAAAGACTTGTATGTGTAGCATGCCTCTTATTAATTTTATATATAATTT
>NC_029793.2:10219423-10220385 GCF_000816755.2 Arachis ipaensis | reverse complement strand
GGGGGTGGGGGTGGGGGGAGAGGGGAAAGGGGAGGGCATTTTTATCCAAAAAAAAATAAAAAGGACGATTTTAATACAAAAAAAAAACGTTAAGGACGATTATAAATCGAAAATTAGAAGAGGGACGAATTCGATTCTGGGGCTAAACTTTAGGGACCAAAATCGTACTTACCCCTAAAATTAACAAGTACCATATAAGTGCATTTACATCAACAATCAACAACAAAACTCAGAATCCATATTTCATATAATTATAATTGCCAGTGTCGACGGCAATAGAAAAGGTGGGGTAACTACTGACGGTGGCTACTAGAGCTGCTGATGATAGGTTGAAATCTGAATCATGTATGGTCGTACAAGCAAGGAGATGGCGAGTGAGTTATTGGGTTTAGGTCAGAGTTGCTGAAAATTGTAAATTGAAAAGAAAACTTGAACGACATTATTTACTGTGCATATCACCGTCTACAAACTAAATCGGATCAATTCTTGTGATTTACTAATTAACCGTCAATTCAACCGATTTTTTATTATTTTTTGCCAAATAATTTTTTATGTCAACAGAATTGGCAAAAAAAAAAAAAGATTTTCGATTAATCCGGTCAATTTTGTTCGATTTTTAGAACCATACCCAAAACCCTTAAATGACTAAGAACTAAGGTCCTAACTAGTAGAAAAAGCACTTCTCAAAATTAGGAATGACAATGGATATTCATGAGGAGGGGATTCACTCTCTGTCCTCATTTAGTAAAATGCTCCCCGTTTCCGCCCCATCTTTGTTATGGGTCCCCGTTTATTTTCTTCTTGAAGGAGGCAAATATCCACAGATATTCATAAATAATTTGATATTATTAAGTTTTAATTTGTTTTTTTAACACAATTATAATAAAATTCTATATAATTTAACCAAATATATTAAATCAAACATAATTTAAATACAAATCTAACATAATAACATACACATA
>NC_029793.2:10219029-10219415 GCF_000816755.2 Arachis ipaensis | reverse complement strand
AAACTCTTTAGTTTATTTTTTTATTTTGTCATTTGTATTATTTTTAATTTTTAGGTAAATTGAATAATCCTTAATTTTAAATATTATATTACAAATTTATACATTCACCCACACACATATATAACTATATGGATTTTTATTTTTCACTATATAAGTAAACTCATATTTCAAATTCGGATATAGTTTTATGGAGGCCAACAAATCCATTATTATTTGTGCCAACCTGAATCTGCCTTTGTATTACTATATACAGTCTTTGCCATTCCCAACACGTTATATTACCTATTTTTATTTGGGTTGTAAAACAAAAATGGCATTTTATTTGGGTTTCGAAAATGCCTAAATGAATCATTGCAGTGTGCCGATGGCCAACAAGTCATGCATAT
>NC_029793.2:10193583-10219015 GCF_000816755.2 Arachis ipaensis | reverse complement strand
TTTAGTGAAAGTTCTAACTTAAATTAAGGATAAATTACTCAAATAAAATAATTAGAATTTAAAATAATGAGATTGTAACTTTTTTTAAATTGAAGACGCGATTGTAATTTTTTATATATATATACAAATTGCTACTGATAGCAACGGATTCAAAATTAATATAAACCGCTATTTGGTTTATGTGAAGAAAGGCCAAAACAGAAATTGCTATATGCAGTTAGGGGTGGCAATATATACTCTACTTGCGGGTACCCAATTCGATCCTACCCATTCGGGTAGGGTTGCCAACCCGATCCGCAGCGGGTAGGGTAGAGTGTGGATAGGGTTTTTGTGCCGGTCGGGTAGGGTGCGTGTTGAACTTCAATCCTACCCGACCAACCCGCACTCTATATATGTTTATATTATATACTTATATAAAAATATATTTTAAGTGGATGTTAAATCAAAAACCTCTCACTAAATGCAAAAAATCCTTAGTCACTAAAAGAAAATCATTAATTGATAATTTAATATTTTTTTTACATAAAAATCAGTTCTAGTTTAAATTATCATCAAATTATATAATAATGTTGTATATTTTTTTAACCCGCGGGTAGGATTGGGTACCCGCGAGTTAAGAGCGGGTAGGGTTAGGGTTGGGATATTCTCAACCCGCGGATAGGGTTAGGATTGGATCCAAACCCTACCCTACCCTACCTATTGCCACCCCTATATGCAGCGGCAGTTTCTAAAGGAATAGAACAAAATATAAACTGCTATAGACAGTAGCGGTTTATATGAAAACAAAGGCTAGTGTAAACCGCTGGAGACAGCAACGGTTTACGTATTGTTGCTGATGCAGGAGCATGTATCTTTATGTTTCTTTCGTTAATTAAAGTAGTCTAGTTTAGCATATATTATTATATTGTATTATGAGTTAGTCCACATCGTCTGAGTCATGAAGGTTCCTCCTCCCCTACTAATATAAATATGCATATGTACCCCTTTTATTTATAAAGTTGAGTTGATTGAGTTATATATTAAATAAGTTGTGTGCTTATTTTCCTAGAAACTCTTTGATAGTAAGAGGTGCATCTTTGGCTTAGCCAACCAAGGTGGATTCTTGGCTACTTTCACCATAGTGGGGTTGTTAACCTCGACGTCCCGGCATCAGTAAAAAGCGTAGAACAACTCAAGAAATTGAAGTGGAGGAATTATGCCGTCAAGTTAAGGAGCTGCAAGAGCAACTTGCAAAATATGAAGCCGTTCAACATAATCATGGAAACTAGACTGAAGACAGTCCTTCTAGTGAAGAGGATAATACAAATCCATTTCATTATTCTTCTTCATCTGAAGATTTGTCCACACGAAGAGCACGACACAATGCGACTCACAAAGCTAAAGACTCAGGAATCAAAATTGATATTCCTGAGTTTGAAGGGAGACTCCAACAGAGTATTCGAGTTAAAAGACATTCCAGATGACAATTGTGTGAAGCTTGTGGCGATGAAGTTAAAGAAGCATGCAACAGTATGGTGGGAGAATCTCAAGCGTCAGCGAGAAAGAGAAGGAAGAAGAAAGATCAAGACATGGGATAAAATGCGTTGTGAGCTCAAGCGCAAGTTCCTTCCTGAATATTACAGGCAAGACACCTTCATCAAATTTCATAATTTGAGGCAAAAGTCATTATCTGTAGAAGAATATATAATAGACTTCGAAGAGTTGCTTATGAAGTGTGACATTCAAGAGTCTGAAGAACAAATAATTGTTCGTTATCTTGGAGGACTGAACACAGAAATTATTGATGTCGTTTAGCTGCAATCATATTGGATCTTGGATGATGTCATTAGGATGTCATTAAAGATTGAAAAGCAAAGAACACAAAGAAATAACACTCAGTCGCCAAAGAACAAAGAAGTCATCCTTGATGTTCAACAAGAAATGAAGACAGGATCTTGTAAAAGCAACAAGGAGCGTTGATCATCAGGTAAGAAATACTTCAAATGTCAAGATTTTGGGCATATTGCTGCTGATTGTCCAAACAGAAGGATTATCACTCGTGTCGAGGAAGAGGTTAATGAAGAACCAATTCAGGAGTAAGAGGAGGAAGGTGAGGTTGACTATGCTACTGAAAAAGTTTCAGCCGATTGTGGAGAAGTTTTAGTAGTTTGTCGAAGCTTGAATACTGCAAGGGTAATAGAAGACGAGAGTTGGCGACGCCACAACATCTTTCACACAAGATGCACTGTTGAAGAGAAGGTTTGCAAGGTCATCATAGATAGCGAAAGTTGTGAAAATGTTGTCTCAAATTATATGGTAGACAAATTGAAGCTTCCAACCAAGTTACATCCCTTACAAGTTGCATTGGTTAAAAAAGGAGAATGAAATTAAAGTCACAAAGTGATGTTTAGTCTAATTTTCCATTGGAAATAAATACAAAGATTAAGTGTAGTGTGACGTCATCACAATGGACGCATGTCACTTACTGTTAGGACGTCCTTGGCAATATGATTGTCAGGCTATTCACGATGGTTTCAAAAATACTTACTCCTTTATCAAAGAAGGCAAGAAGATTGTATTAACTTTATTACAACATATAGATGGTCAAAAGAATCAAGCTGAGCTATGTCTTTTCACATCTTTCAAGACTAAATGTTGAGTTAAGAAATTAACTAAATTAATTAATGATGACAAACATTAATTTATTAGGCAAATTAACTAATTAGTTTTGATTATTTTGGTTGAAGTGATGCAGGCCACAAATTCAATATTCAGCTGCAGCCCAAATTGAATGAAATTAAAACAAGGCTGGTGGACTACAAATAAATAGAAGCCCAAAGAAATACAAAGTAAGGAATCAGACGGGTCAAGCAAATCAAACCTGACCCGACCCAAGCCCGATTTGATTTCAGCAAGCTAATCCCTCCATCTTGCTTCCAAAGCAACATTCACTTTTTCCTATCTCAATCAGATATCAGAGAAGTGAGAGAGTGCTTAGTTCCTAAGCTATTCACATAAGAAGAAAGAAATAGAAGGTTAGGCAAGAAAGGTTGAGGTCAAATCAGCAAAATCAAACCAAATCAAGCTAAGGCAAAGGTTAAAGGTAACACATTTCCTATTGCATGCATATTGCTTTCTTCTCCTATTCCCAACTCTCTGCCAAGTCCGAAATGGGATACATGGGAAAGATGATTTCTGTTCCTCACTGCTGTGCATCTACGGTCACAAGTGTGTCTTGGGACCAAGTTATTTTTCAAGGGCCAAGATCTGGGTTTACCATTGAAGATATTTGTTTCTGCTTTCCTATGGATTTCGGTCAACAAGAGAAGGTCAGAACAAAATTTTCTATTCTGAGGATTAATGGGAAAAAGTGAGATGGTGGGTTGGTGAAGCACAAGGCTCAAGAAGTTGACCTAGGGATAGCAACCCAGCAACATGCAAGGAGATAAAAGAAGATTTTTTCTTCATTCAGAATCAAAGAGAGATAACCAAGAGTATTGAAGTTTTGTTCTGTGAATAAACTCTCTGAAGAAGTTCATCTACTTAGATAGTGCTTTCTTTCAAAGAAGCATTCCGCCAAAAATAAAGAACTGAATCAGAGACATGCAAATCTGGTTTATCACATAACAAAGAGGCTGTTGAAGAAGTCAATCTCCTTCATGTTTTACAAATTGTAATTTACTTTTCAATGTTTATCTTTCTGTAATTTCTGGAGTGAAAAGACATATTGAGAGAGCTCAAGTAAAAGCCAAATGAGTGAAAGAGGCTGAGTGATAAACTTGAGAGAAAAGCCTAGAGTTATTTTCAGATTTCTTTAGGTGAGTTTGTGTCTTGTATCTAGTATCAGTGAGGTACTCCTTTCTTAGTTGGGTGAGCACTAAGAGTGAAGAGTTAGGTATTAGCATAGCCAATGTCAAGTTAGGTTAGAACTTGAGTGTGAAAAGATTGTGTCAATCTTGTGGAATTGGTGTATGTAATACTTTAACTATAGTGGAAATTCTACCACTGTTGTGGTAGAGACTGGACGTAGGTTGCATAGCACAAGGCAACCGAACCAGGATACATGACGGTGTTAGCTTTTCTCTTCTCTGCTCTGTTCTGTTTTCTGATATTCATGAGACAAAATGAAATTGTCTCATAAATTTCCGCTGCTGAGTTCAAACAGAATCAGAATTGAAAGTTTGTTTTAAAGGGTTAATCCAGTAACATCAAATAAGGTCATAGATTCAACCCCCCATTCTCTAAGCCTTCTACAACCTTCAATTGGTATCAGAGCTAATGTCTCAAGAATCAAGCTTCACTGCTTGGAGCAAAGATCCAATGGCGAACAACTTGTGCACAACCACAATTACCTACACTCTCATTGAAGGCCAATCAAACAACCGGCCTCCTTTCTTCAACGGGAAGAACTATGCCTACTAGAAAGAGAGGATGGGGATCTTCATCCAATCCATTGACTACAATATTTAGAAGATTGTTGTAATTGGTCACAAGATCCCAACAAAAACAAGTGCTGATGGAGTGGTGACTCCAAAAGAAGAAGCTGAGTGGAATGAAGACGATAAGAAGAAGATGGAGCTGAATGCTAAAGCAATCAACCTTCTTCACTATGCTATCAGCTTTGAAGAGTACCAAAAGGTGTCTAAATGCAAGACAACCAAAGAAATCTGGGAGAAACTTCAGGTTACACAGGAAGGCACTAAACAAGTTAAAGAAACGAGGATTGATATGCTGCGAAAAGAGTATGAGATGTTTAATATGAAAGATGGAGAAAACATTGATGAAGTGTTTGAGAGATTCTCAATCATAATCAACAACCTTGATGCTATGGGTACAAACTACTCAGAACAAACCCTAGTGAGAAAACTCCTTAGAAGCCTCACAAAAGAATGGGAAACCACTGCCACTGTCCTAGCCGAGAGCAATAACCTAAGCCCTATAACTTATGATAAGTTGAGAGGAAAACTCATTGCCTATGAAACCACACACACAAACCCGGACTCAAAGAAAAAGGGAATAGCCCTCAAGTCAAAAATAGAATTAAAAGAGAGTGAGTCTAGTGATGGTATTTCAGATAATGAGCTTATATTTTTTGTTAGGAGATTTAGAAGGATGATGAAGAACAAGGGCAAGTATAAGGGTTCAAGCTCAAAAGGAACACAAGATGGACTTGAGCAAGGTGACATGTCATCATTGCAAGGAGGCTGGACATTTCAAGCTAAACTGTCCAAAGCTCAAGAAAGAGGACAAAGGAAAGAAAGAAAAGAAGAGAGTGCTCATGGCAGCTTGGGAGGATCTTGAGAACGACTCCAATGAAGAAGAAGATTCTGAAGGTGAAGATAAAACCTACTTAATGGCTGGAAATAATCACTTGATGAGGTAAATTACTATGATTTGTCTATAGATGATTTACATGCTATTATTGATGATCTCACTCTAAACACCTCAAAACTGCTAGATAAGTACAATAAATGCAGATCTGAAAAAGATGTGTTAAAAGTTGAAAATGATTTTTTAAAAGAAAAAGTGAAGAAAATTGAATGTGCTTTGGACATTATTGAAGAAAACAGATTTCTAAAATCTGAACTTGAAAAAGTAAAAGGAAAGCACATTGTGGATCCTTCTCAAGAGTTAATTACTGAAAATGAAAGATTAAATGATTTGATTAAAAGGCTGAATGGTAACTTAGCAAAATTTGCTCAAAGTTCTAGTAACTTGGACAAATTACTTGCAAGGCAAAGACCATTGTTTGAAAAATCTGGTTTAGGTTATATAACCAAGGAAAGTGCAGTTTTTAATGATTCTTCTATGAAATTTGTGGCTTCTTCATCAAATACTAAATCCACATCCAACAAATCTGGTATTGGATATGTTCTCACATTTGAGGAGAAATTTGATGAAGTTTACACAAGTGAAACTGAGCCTTCACCAAGAACCGAACCTACTTCAAATAGGTCAAGTTTGGGGTACATTTCAAAAAATGAGGTTGCCTTCAAAAAACCATCATTTTACAACAAAACCTCATCTTCGAAAAGCCCAAAAGTTTTCAAAAAGTCTAGTGAAAATGCTTTTGCAAAGAGGAATAAGTATAACAAAAATCAGCTTGTCAAAAAAAAATGCACCTCCTCCAAAAACCAAAAAATTTCAGCCCTTCAATCATTTCCAGCATGGTAGCTCATCTCAATTTCAGCAACATGCATCAGAAAATCATTGTTTTAATTGCAAAAAATTTGGTCATTCATATTCACAATGCTTCATTGAAAAAAGAATTGTAGGAAACCAAATTTACAATGTTGTGTATGATTTCAATGCACTTGGGCAGCCAAGATGGATTAACTTCAAAGGATCCAAATTAATTTGGATACCTAAGGTTACTTGAAGTATTTCATGCAGATTTGCCTAGCATCCAAGAACAAAAAGGATATGTGGTACTTGGATAGTGGATGCTCAAGGCACATGACTGGAAGGTCAACTTACTTCATCAAACTAAACAAGTATGATGGAGGTTTTGCGACCTTTGGAGATGATGGTAAAGGTAAAATAATTGCTATTGGAAAAGTAGGTAATGAATACTCTACTTTCATTGATGATGTATTTTTGGTATGTGGATTGAAGTACAATCTTTTGAGTATAAGTCAGCTGTGTGACTTAGGATATTTAGTGACTTTCAAAAGACTTGAATGCTGTGTTGTAAATGAAAAGACTAATGAAGTGCTTTTTGTTGCCAAGCATTGCAATAATGTGTATGGACTTACCTTTGATGAACTAAAAGATCAAAATGTAGCATGTTTTCATTCTAAAGAATCTAAAAAGTGGCTATGACACAAGGGATTGGGCCATAAAAGTATGTTTCAAATAAACAAACTTGTAAAGAAAAGGGTTAGTAAGAGGTCTTCCTTTGATAAGGTTTGACAAAGACATCACTTGTGATGCTTGCCAAATGGAAAAATAAACAAAAAGTTCTTTTAAACCAAAGGAAGATATCTCTACTAAAAGGCCACTTGAGTTGCTACACATTGATTTATTTGGTCCAACAAGAACTCAAAGCCTAGGTGGTAAACATTATGGTTTAGTGATTGTGGATTACTATACTAGGTTTGGTTGGGTTTTATTTCTTGCACACAAAAATGAAGCATTTTCGGTCTTTGAACCTTTTTGCAAGAAAATTCAAAATGAAAAAGATTTAAAGATCTCTTCTATAAGAAGTGATCATGGAACTGAATTTGAAAACCATTTGTTTGAATCCTTTTGTGAAGAATTTGGAATATCTCACAACTTCTCTTATCCAAGAACACCACAACAAAATGGTGTTGTGGAAAGAAGAAATAGAAGCATTCAAGAAATGACAAGAGCTATGCTTTGTGAGAGCAATGTTCCAAAATTCCTTTGGGCCGAAGCGGTTAACACAGCTTGCCATATTTTGAATAGAACTATCATAAGGAAATTTTTGAAGAAAATCCCTTATGAACTTTGGAAAGGTTACTCACCAAACTTGGACTACTTGCACATCTTTGGATGCAAATGCTTTGTTCTTATAACAAAGATAATTTGGGAAAATTTGATCCAAAGGCGTATGAGTGTTTATTTGTAGGATATTCCACAACTAGTAAAGCGTATAGGGTTTATCATCAAGATGCTAGGATTATTGAAGAGTCCATACATGTTATATTTTGTGATACTAACTTGGTGCAAAGTGTTTTGGAAGATTGTGATACAGGGATCAAGCTCAAAATGATGACGATACTGCACAAAATCATGAAAATGAAAATTCTGGACAAGATGAACCAGAAACAGCAGGTGTAGAAAATTTAAGAGACAATTCCATTTTGTCTCATGAATCTGAAGGAGATCCTGAAACTAGCAGTACCCAGAATCCCTCGGTAACTGAATCTGCCTCCAAGTCCACTAGACCTCGTGAATGGAGATTCTTGAAGAATTATCCTGAGGAATTTGTCATTGGGGACGTCTCTCATGGGGTTAAAACTCGGTCTTCAACTAGAAAGGCAAATGAAGGAACAAACATTGCTCTTCTTTCTCAAATGGAGTCTCAAAATGTCAAGGAAGTCCTTGGTGACCCTTCTTGGGTGAAGGCAATGGAAGATGAGCTTCAAGAGTTTGAGATGAACCAAGTTTGGACATTAGTTCCAAGGCCGAATGGAAAGAAAGTGACCGGCACCAAGTGGATATTTTGGAACGAGCTAGGAGAGGATGGTAGTATTGCAAGAAACAAAGCAAGGCTAGTGGCACAAGGATATGACCAAGAAGAAGGAATAGACTTTGATGAATCCTTTGCCCCTGTTGCCAGAATGGAAGCCATAAGACTTCTCTTAGCTTATGTTGTGTTTTGTGGTTTTAAATTATATCAAATGGATATGAAATGTGTATTTTTGAATGGTGTGATAGATAGAGAAGTGTACATGGAACAGCCACCTGATTTTGAAAATAAAGAGCTTTCTAACCATATTTTCAAATTATCAAAAGTTCTCTATGGTTTGAGGCAAGCTCCTAGAGTTTGTTATGAGAGACTTAGCTCTTTTCTCTTGAAAAATAGTTTTCAAAGAGGCACCACAGACACTATTCTATTTATTAAGAATTCTAATGATTCTTTCATTCTAGTCCAAATATATGTTGATGACATTATTTTTGGATCAGCCAATGAATCCCTTTGTTCTGAATTTGGGAAACTCATGACAAGTGAATTTGACATGAGTATGATGGGTGAACTTAATTTTTTTCTTTGGGCTGCAAATTAAACAAACTGAAAATAGTATTTTTATTCATCAAGAAAAGTATGCCAAGAAACTAGTTAAGAAATTTGGTATGGATAATGCCAAACCCATGGGAACTCCCATGCACCCTAATTCAAAATTAGACAAGGGAAAAACTGAGAAAGATGTAGATGAGACTAGGTATAGAGAAATGATTGGCTCTCTTATGTACATAACCTCCTCTAGACCCGATATTGTGCTAAGTGTTGGAATGTGTTCAAGATTCCAATCTAAACCAAAAGAGTCTCATCTTTCTGCAGTTAAGAGGATCATTAGATATATTTATGGCACATCCAATTTTGGTCTTTGGTATCCTAAGATTGATGATTTTTCTGCAGTTGGTTATTGTGATGCAGATTTTGCCGGTGATAGAGTTGATAGAAGAAGCACATCAGGCTCATGTTGCTTCCTTGAAAACTCCTTGAATGTTTGGTCAAGTAAGAAGCAGCCAACAGTGGCTTTATCCACTGCAGAGGATGAGTATATAGCTGCTTCTTCTTGTTGTTCTCAGCTTATATGGTTAAAAACACAGCTTACTGATTACAAATTAAATGCTAAAAAATATTCTCTTATTGTGTGATAATATGAGTGTCATTAATATTTCTAAAAATCCAGTTTTGCACTCTAGGACTAAACATATTGAAGTGAAATTTCACTCAATAAGAGAACATGTTCAAAAAAGGGATATTATCATTCAATTTGTTAAATCAGAAGAGCAATTGGCATATATTTTCACTAAACCACTAGCTGAGGACATATTTTGCATGCTTAGGACTAGTCTAGGAATTTTAAGCTATGATTCTTTGTTTGAAAGCTGTTGATATGTCTGTTGGAGCTTTTGTCTCATAAACAGGTATGAGACAATTATGGACAAGTGAAGAACCTTCTCTTTAATCAGTGTTCTCAGGCCTTGTTGCAAGTACAGAGTCATCTGGGCAAACTTTAAAATTCAGATTCTTGGTGGTCCAAATATGTTTCCTTAAAATAAACCACCTCTGGGCCCAAAATGAGTGTTACATTGTTCACGTGTTACTTTTATTTTTGTCTTTTAGTGAAAATGTTTCATATTTTTATTATTAATCTGCTTTACTTTCTTTTTGAATAAAAGTAAATCATCTTTGTGAGGTCAAGTCTTTGAATAATGATTTCTATGAAGGGGTTATTGCTCATCACATCTTGTGTCCAAATTTTCTTGTTGATTTACCTAAGCTAAAAATGAAAGGTTTTTTGTTGTTGAAAACTTGAAATTTCTGGACTGGAATCACTCTTTTAAAATCAAAAAGCCAGTGTACCCACTTTTAGTCAAGGAATTTTATGCAAACATGACTTACCATGAGGAGACTATTCATTCCTATGTAAAAGGCAATGACAAAATTCTTAATAATGAAACCATCAGCGATTCTTTGAAATACACTGATGTTGGTGCATGCGCCTATACATTTGGAAAATAGGATGAAAGGGTGTCTCATATCAAAGGGTGTCTTACACTGATACTCTAGTTTTGTATGCTATTCTCACAACAACAGAAATCTCTTTTGCTTATTTAATGGTTAGATATATGTTTGATTCTGTTCTAAGTGAGAAAGATAAAGCCCTTCCTTATGGCATGATCTTAACTTGTATTTTTGAATATTTTGGTGTTGATTTGTTCAATGAGTCATATGAAATAGGCACTCTTATCTAAAAGGAGGTGGTTCAGTGAAACAGCAGAAAAAAGGGACCCACTCGTTCTGAAAGAGTGGTTCTTGATGAAGATGATGATGACTATGAACCAGAAGACATTTCTCCTCCTTCTACCACGGGTACTTCAGCCTCCACTGGACAAAAATTTGCTTTATATGAGGTCGTTAAGGATCTGGTGCAGGAGTTTGTCTCACAATCAAATCACATGATTGCCATGAGCAAGGAACAAAGGAGGCTAGCGAGCAAACATGAGAATTTCTTCCGGAAATCAAGAGATAGAGTGGCTGTGTTCATGACGTTCATTGACAACCTTCAAAAGGATGAAGACCCTGCCACTGATGCTGATGAGGAAATTGATTCAGAGGGAAATACTTCTGATGCTTAGAATTGTCTCATCAAGTTGCTGCTGACTGCTCCTCTTTTGTTTCATAAAACCTGTCTATTTTGATACTTTGGAACTTATGTTTGTTATTTTTGGATGACTGTAATACCTTAACAACTGATGCACTTACTTTAAATTAATTTGGTGTTTTAGACTGTGCATTACCTTTTCTTGCAGAATTTAAGGTGCTGTTTTTATTGGTCTTGCTTAGGTTCCACTCTTAATGACAAAAGGGGGGAGTAATAGCTGCTGAATGCAGAAAGCTAAAATTGATTGCTGCTAATAGTTTTGAGCATATAAATTTTGATTTGCAATTGTGCTCCTGCAGGAAATGCAATGACATGACAATTGGAACTTGCTTTCATATTTTGTTGGTTTGCCCTTGATTAATCTTGATGATTTAATTTTGTTGCTGACATAATATGCTCAGTATTGGGCTGGATTTGTAGTGTTGATTGTTTAAACTCCCTAAGTCAAAATAATTCTGTGTAGCTCTTTATGATGCTCTCTATAATTAAATGCAAACAGGAAAGAAGAGAAGAGCATAAATCCAGGGGGAGCTAACTTTGAAAAGGAAAGGGGGAGCAATATAAAAGCAAGCAACATCATTCAAAGGGAAGTTTCTTAATCTTACTAAAATTCAATTCCTTTTGATTAATGTTAAATTATGTTTGTCATCAAGGGGGAGATTGTTGAGTTAAGAAATTAACTGAATTAATTAATGATGATAAACATTAATTTATTGGAAAAATTAACTAATTAGTTTTGATTATTTTGGTTAAAGTGATGCAGGCCACAAATTCAATATTCAGCTGCAGCCTAAATTGAATGAAATTAAAACAAGGCTGGTGGACTACAAATAAATAGAAGTCCAAAGAAATACAAAGCAAGGAATCAGACGGGTCAAGCAAATCAAACCCGACCCAAGCCCGATTTGATTTCAGCAAGCTAATCCCTCCATCTTGCTTCAAAAGCAACGTTCACTTTTTCCTATCTCAATCAGATATTAGAGAAGTGAGAGAGTGCTTAGTTTCTAAGCTATTCACAGAAGAAGAAAGAAAGAGAAGGTTAGGCAAGAAAGGTTGAGGTCAAATCAGCAAAATCAAACCAAATCAAACTAAGGCAAAGGTTAAAGGTAACACATTTCCTATTGCATGCATATTGCTTTCTTCTCCTCTTCCCAACTATCTGCCAAGTCCGAAATGGGATACATGGGAAAGATGATTTCTATTCCTCAGTGCTGTGTATCTACGGTCACAAGTGTGTCTTGGGGACCAAGTTATTTTTCAATGGCCAAGATCTGGGTTTACCATTGAAGATATCTGTTTCTGTTTTCCTATGGCTTTCGGTCAACAAGAGAAGGTCAAAACAAAAGTTTCTATTTTGAGGATTAATAGGAAAAAGTGAGATGGTGGGTTGGTGAAGTACAAGGCTCAAGAAGTTGACCTAGGGAGAGCAACCCAGCAACATGCAAAGAGATAAAAGAAGATTTTTTCTTCATTCAGAATCAAGGAGAGATAACTCAGAGTATTGATGTTTTGTTTTGCGAAGAAACTCTCTGAAGAAGTTCATCTACTTAGACAGTGGCTCCTCTTCAGTCTTGGAGTAAATCAGTATATCGTCAATGAAGACAACAATCAATTTATCCAGAAACGGACGAAAGACCCTGTTCATGTAATCCATAAACACTGTAGGAGCGTTCGTCAACCCAAAAGACATCACAGTGTACTCGTAATGACCATAACGAGTCCTAAAAGCGGTCTTAGGGATATCCTCAACTCTCACCCTTATCTGGTGATAACCGGATCACAAATCGATCTTGGAGAAAACCCCAGCTCCTTGTAACTGACCCATGAGATCATCAATTCTCGGCAATGGATACTTATTCTTTATTGTAACCTTGTTCAGCTGCCTGTAATCCACACAGAGCCACATACTTCCATCTTTCTTCTTTACCAGTAACACTAGAGCACCCCACGGGGAAACACTTGGTCGGATAAAGTTCTTACCAATCGACCTCTAAAACAAAAATTTAGTACGTATAGTAGTATGAATAATTGATTATAGCTAGGAGCCTTTGTAGAAAAAGGGATAAACAAAAACCGTAACTCGAACGCGCAACACTCCGATCGATAACGTAACGAGCAAAGGATAAGCTAACGCAAGATCACATATATACAAAGGAGTGTCAAAAACAGGAATATTAAGACTCAAAATCCGGCCGCGAAGATAACCGGTCCGAGCATAGTAATATATACAAATAATAAAATAAGGAAAACCCCAAAGGAAACCCAAAGGGACACAAATACAGAAAACCTATTCTCCAAAATCCCCTCTATAAGGAGTCATCACAGTTTGTATTATTTAATGGAGATAAAAGTATCTAAACAAGATATATAAATCAAAATAGAGTCCCGAGAACAAAGGATCTGATTTCCCAAGCTCAACCAGAGCACTTCCAAACCACTTGTCCACAAGCTCTCAAGGTCTCAACACCTCCAAGAACAGATTTTGTCACACAAAACCCTCTCCCAAGCTTTCCAAAATCACCAATCAAGCTCCAATATTCACATATACACAACCTAAGCCACAATCATCATACCCATACACAACATCTCAATACCCAAACATCATAGAACAACAAATCACACTAGGGTTGAGAATCTTACCACACCCAAGGTCCAAGGAGACAAGATTAACCTTCTCCTTCAAGAGAGTTGGGTCCTATAACATCAAAGAACCCAAAATCTCAACATTTTTGTTCATGAAACTCGAAATCAAGGGCTGGAATTTCGAACAGTAAAACGTGGCTTACCTCAAGATTGATTGTATGGGTTTTGTAGAGCTCTCCACGGTGAACGCGTGGTCGCAAACGGAGCGGCAATCGGAGCTCTAGAACAAAAGTTATGGTGGTTTGAAGATCAACCAAGGGAGAGAACTTGAGAGAGTGTTCTTCCCTTCCTCTCCACTATTTTCAGCGTGTGTGTGTAGTAAATGAGGAGAGAGAGTGCTGAAAACTAGGGTTTTGGTTTAGTTTACTTGGGCCAAGGGCCCACTTTGGGTCCGGTTGGTCCGGTTTGGCCCGTTCAGTCCAATCTTGGTCCGATTTCTATAAAATTGGTACCGAAATTCTCGTCTCAATCTCCTCTATCATATTAAGCCATAAAATAACATTTTTGGCTTTCTAGAATAAATTCTCATTTATGGGTTAATTAGCCGTTAATTAACCGGGTCTTACACTTTCTTTCAAAGAAGCATTCCGCCAAAAATGAAGAACTGAATCAGAGACATGCAAATCTGGTTTATCACATAGCAAAGAGGTTGTTGAAGAAGTCAATCTCCTTCATGTTTTACAAATTGTAATTTACTTTTCAATGTTTATCTTTCTGTAATTTCTGGAGTGAAAAGACATATTGAAAATTTTCAAGTAAAAGCCAAATGAGTGAAAGAGGCTGAGTGATACACTTGAGAGAAAAGCCTAGAGTTATTTTCAGATTTCTTTAGGTGAGTCTGTGTCTTGTATCTAGTACCAGTGAGGTGCCCCTTTCTTAGTTGGGTGAGCACTAAGAGTGAAGAGTTAGGTATTAGCATAGCCAATGTCAAGTTAGGTTAGAACTTGAGTGTGAAAGGATTGTGTCAATCCTGTGAAATTGGTGTATGTAATACTTTAACTATAGTAGAAATTCCACCACTGTTGTGGTGGAGACTGGACGTAGGTTGCATAGCACAAGGCAACCGAACCAGGATACATGACGGTGTTAGCTTTTCTCTTCTCTATTCTGTTCTATTTTCTGATATTCATGAGACAAAACGAAATTGTCTCATAAATTTCTGCTGCTGAGTTCAAACAGAATCAGAATTGAAAGTTTGTTTTAAAGGGTTAATCCAGTAACATAAAAGAAGGTCATAGATTCAACCTCCCCTTCTCTAAGCCTTCTACAACCTTCACTAAATACACTCACCAATGGAATCTTTCACCAATACAAGAAGAGCCTTTTTCAACTCAGGGAGGATAATGCAGGAGCGCTTTCCAACCCAGGGAGAATGATGCAGGAGCATATATCTTTATATTTGTGTCGTTAATTAAAGTAGTCTAGTTTAGCATATATTATTATATTATGTTATGAGTTAGTCCAACATCGAGTCATGAAAGTTTCCCCTTCCCTACTAGTATAAATATGCACATGTACCTCTTTTATTTATAAAGTTGAGTTGATTGAGTTATATATTAAATAAGCTGTGTGCTTATTTTCCTATAGGCTCTTTGAGAGTAAGAGGTGCATCATTAACTTAGCCAACCAAGGTGGGTTCTTGGCTACTTATTTCACCATAGTGGGTTTGTTAACCTCGTCAAAATTGGTGACCCAAGCGACATCCCGGCGTCAGTTGCATACTCTAATCTTTGAATTGGAGAATGCCCCACGCACGGTCAAAAATCTTGAACATTGGACCAAATTTGTTTGGATAATCTTTTTTAATATGATTTTTATCTTCAAACATACGTTTACTTGAACCAACATTTTGTAGCTTTTGTTTTCAATTCTTATCGTTGAGAATTGATGGTAAAATTTATTCTCTCAACTACCCTTCTTCACCTTCTTACTTTTATACATACACGGTTATTTTTATTTTATTTATTAACTATCTTTTTCATCTTCTTCATCTTTTTTACATGAAGGTCATTTTTATTTTATTTCTCAACTATCATTCTTCATCTTCTATCTTTATTTTATTTTATTTTATTATTTTTGTTTCATTTTTGCTAAACCAAACACACATTTATTACGAGACCTTGTTTTGTATAAGAAATCATGTGAAAGGCAGTTTCAGTAGCAACTCGATCTTCTACTTATTCAGGGAGGTGATTATCCTCTTTATTCCTTTTTTTTGTTGCATGTTAAGTTAAGATAAGATCAAAAGTATATAGAGAAGTTAGTGCTACAACTAATATTTCCGGTGCTGAGTTGTTGCATATTATACACAAGGGTTACACTAGTGTAAAGATTCACTATATACATATTTTATACAGATATTTTTTTTGGTTGTTTATTGATTTAAAAGCGTATCACTAAAAGTGTTGCTTAAAGAGAAAGTGTTACCCTTAATCGTTAACTTGGCTCTGATACCAATTTTTTAAAGTCGACTTTTCTTTTAATTTCTTTTAATTTCTTTTTCGAAATTTCTATTAACTCTTCATATTTTATAATTTGTATAGATTCGATTGGTGGTGCTTTATTTAAATAATTTGCAAATTCATAATCAAAAGTGTTGACCATTTCTACTATTACTAGTATTTATAATTTCATTTTTATAGTTTTTCAATCTTGTTTTAGTTTATAATATTCTTTTTTGCATGGATTATTGTATATAAAATCTTTTATCTGTTTGTCTTTTTCTTTAATATAATTTCTCAAATCTTCAAAAACTTCTTTTATTTCTATACTTTCTGTTGTTTCTAAATATCTTTTTAATTTTTCAACTTCATTCTCCATTTTTTCTTTCAACAGCTTTAATTCTTTTAAGTCATAATATGGTTTTTCCAGGCATTTATAAACTTTTTAAGTTTAACTCCAACTTATTTATATTTATTCTTATTTCTATCCTTTTTATTATAAGGTCATCAATTTCGATCTGAAGATTATTTAATTCCTTTTTATACTCCTTTATTTTACTTTTTAATTTTTTCGCCCTTTTTCTTTTTATTTTATTTTCTGGTCTTTCAATCTTTGTATGCTTCATTATTTATTTTAGAATCTCTGCAAATTCTATCATCGATTCATCACTATTTTCTAGAGATTCTATTAATTTTTCTAGCTCTTCAACTTCTCTTTTCAACTTGTCATAGATTATTTTTAGAGCTTCAAATGCTCTTTGATTTATTTTAGAAAACTGTAAATAATTCAACCGACTTTCTCTTTCAAAGAGCTCTTGTTTCTTGTCTTGATAAGTTACATATATTTTTTCTTTATTTATTGTCATAATTTAGTGTTTAGGGTTTCATTTAATTTTTCGACCTTTTTTGTTAATTCTTTTATTTCAAAATTTTCTTCTTTAATCTTTAACTTAGATAAACTTAAAGGGCTATTAATTTTAGATTCTCTTATTTGAAAATTCGATGAAACTAATTTTCCTGATGGTTCTTTTAATAATAGAACTGGGTTTTCAATAGCTTAATATTTTGGTATTTCTGTTTTTATAATTTTCTGAAATAATTCATCGACATAAATTCTTTCTCTGTTTTTAAATATTATACTATGATGGCTATTTGTTAAAGCATAATTTATTGCATATGTAATTGAAAATGGTTCATCGTCTTGTTCCATTAGATTCTTTCTATGAAATTTATAAGCTAAACTTATAGATCTTCCAAGATTTTCAGTTGATAAAGGTATAGCATATCCAAGATGGGCATTGAATTTAATATTTACGTTTGCCAAGTTTCCATGAACAATTCCAATTATTTGATCTATTGGGTCATCAGTAATTCTTTTGTCACAGATTGCTAAGCTTATTGGTGAATTAATTCCTTTCATATATGTAGATTTGATTAAGACTTGTATAGTACTAATATGAATCCATCCAATTTTAGATCTTTTTTGTTGATCCTTAATTTTCTCAATCTGTTTACTCAATTCTTCATCATTTATCAAAGCTATTTCAAGTTCTCCATTGGTGGATTTTATCTTTATAGGGGCTTCAAGTTGAATTTTTCCATAGTATATTATATTTTTTCTATTAAAAACTTCTTTTAAAAGATTTTGTTTATTAAAATTTTCATTTGATTTGAGATTTAATTCTATTTTTAGAACGGCCTGTTTTTCATTATCTAATAAAGCAGTTAATCTATAATAATCAGATTCTTCTGTTAATTCTAAACTTTCTAAATAATTCATAATTGAAAGACTAGAATGAAGATGTACCTTTCTGGAGAAAAACTTCCTTTATTTAGTATATTTTACATAAGGTGTTTTTATCTCCAGATGGGAGATTGTAGATACTAACTCCAGAGGGGAGTTTCGAATTATTTTTCCCTAAGGGAATTCTTCCTCAGACTATAGAATCGCCTCAGCAGCTTCCTCCTTACTCTCCTAGCATATGAGTACTCTTAGCCTCCTGCTTCCTATTGTCTGATGCCTTCTACAATTGCCTAAGCAACCTATTTATAATAGTTGGGTTTGATGGACAATTCCCATCCTTACCCTTCTTATGACGTCATTGCTTACGTCATTGTTTGTTCTCTTATACCAGCTACATTGTTAGTGCTCTATGACCTAAGTGCTTACGTCACTATGCAATAATGTTGAGAGATGCTTCAGATGCACTGTCCTCCTCTTTTATCATATGACCCTCAGATGCATTGTCTTCTTCCTTCATCATGTGAGTTGATTCTGTTTCATTATTGCTTTCTTCAGATATCTTTGAGGCACATAGCTGGCACTTGTGGTCTTCTCTGTCTTTTATCAAATAGCAGAGATTCCTCTTTATCCCTTCAGGGAGCTTTTCTAAAAGTTCAGATAAGTTGTAGAATGCTGATTCAAATTCCACCAAGAGTCTCATCTCTCTTTCTTCAATTTCATTTCTTTTACTGGACACAAGCAGAGTATTTCTACTTTTATAATTAATTCTTGTGTGAGATTCCTTCGTTATTTTTTGAGTTCTTTCAAAGACCCTTGCTAATGTGCTGGCTAGCCTTCCTTCATGACTGTAAATTGTTAAATCTTGAATCTGATCAATTGGTTGAAAATTTTCTGGAAAGACAGACATGAATATTACTTGGTGTGCTGGAACCAAGCATTCTTCTTCTTCATTAAAAATAGGTTGACTGTTTGTAAATTTTAAGGATATATCCCTTGGATTTACATTGTCAATCATATTTTTAAATCTCTTTACTGCATCAACGAATCCTGCAGGAAACTCACTAATAATTTTTAGATCATTAAAAATTAAAATTGTATCAATTAATCCATACTGGAAAAACTGATAGGTGTCAGATGGGGAAGCATTTGGAAATATAACCAGCTTTGTTAGCTGTTCTTTGGCAATAGGATAATATCCCAAAATTGCCCTTTTTTCTTCAGTCCAATTTAGGACTATGTTAAGGGTTTCTCTGAGATTAGATCTACAGACCCTTTTCTTTTCCTTGATTTCAGCCCTTGTAGGAATGTTTCTTATTATCCCTGTTCTCTGGGTTTGAATTGGAGCTTTATCTGCTCTTTTTAGGGTTTGCTCTGGATGGAGAGCTTCATATTCCCTGAAGGATTCATTTGCCTCTTCCAGTGTTAGAAACCCTCCTTTATGAATTATCCTTGATTGATGTGTGAATGGTGCTGCTTTTTCCCAGGCATCATATACTCCTTTCATGGGGCCGAGAGTTTCCTTTTCATGAGTGGTATATCTCTGTTCTGTTGGAGTAAAAGTCCCTGAAATATACCTGCAAAGTAATTCCTTTATGGAATATTTAGAATCTAGTGATTCTTTTTCTTGTTCCAAACTTTTTATAGCTTTCTTAGCTTTTAGACATCCTGACCAGGTTATGTCTGAAGCATCTGTTTCCACTATTAAGTAGTCGTTTTCTTCTGGAATATAAAGTTCTGGAAGTTTTTCACATAATTCTTTAATTCTTTGAATTTGCATACTATCTTTTTCATCCCATTTCCATTCTTTTTTAGTACTTATTTTTGGAAATAAGCTTTTAGTGTATTCTGTTATATTCTTTAAAAATTCTTGATCAGAAATATAATTTATACACCCTAAAAATCTTTGTAATTATTTTCTATCTTCTATTTTATTAGGAAATAAATTTACCTTCTCTAAAACATTTGGTTGAAGTTTTAACTTTTCTTGAGTGGATAGAATTAATCCAAGAAACTCTATTTCTTGTTTTGCTATTCTTGCTTTCCTTTTGCTAAGAACTAATCCTTTTTCTTTACATCTTTCTAAAACTATTAATAATTTTTGAAGATGATCTTCTTTATCCTGTTTTGTAAAAATTAGTATATCATCAATGTACACCAAAACAAATTCATTTAACTCTTTTAGATTTTCTTCCATAAATCTTTGATAAATACCTGGGGCTTGTTTTAATCCGAATGGTAATACATTTCATTCATAGAGCAACACACTTGTTGATTCTTTTGTTGGGCAAGTAAAAGCAGTTAATTTCTTTGTTTCTTCGTCTAAACGAAGTTGCCAATATCCTGATTTTGCATCAAGAGATGAAAACCAAGTTGCTCCTTTGATTTTTTCTAAAATAGAATCTTTTCTTGGAAGTTTATGAGCATCACCAATAGTTGCTTCATTCATAACCATTCTTCATTTTCCCCTTTAATTTCATTATTGTTTTCGACGTAAAAAGCTGGAGCCGCATGAGGACTTTTACTTAATCTTATAATTCCTTTTTCCAAAAGATCTTTACATTCTAATGAGAACTCTTCTCTATCTCTTGCGGAATAAGGAATTTTATTTGGAACATTTATCTCTTTTGTAGGATCTTTTAATTTAATGCTTATTAATTCGTTATTTGTATTTTTAATATCTAAAGGATTTTCAGCACAAATTTCATCCAAAAGTTCTTCTATCTTTATTTCAAGATTATTTTTTGGAATATTTATCTGAAAGTATAAATTTAAATAACATGTCTCTAATATAGAAAATATTTTAAATTTTAAGATCTTATCAGCTATTTTTAATTGTTTAAAAAGCATTGTAATTTCTTCTAATTTTTCTTCAATATTCATAATTTTAGTGGTGGTTTTACTTTTAAATCTGTTATGTTGATTATATTTTAAAATTTTTCTTCTTTGGGATTCTCTTTTTCCTTATTTCTTTGAAATTTTATGGATACTAATATTTCTTCAAGCATATCTACTATAGAATTTAATTGTAGGTTAAAAGTATGATAAAGATGTGGGGAATCATTTCCATGGTAACATTTTTTAGAAATTTCGTGTGAAAAATAAGTTTTTTCAGGTTTTTGAAGTCCTTCAATAAAACTTATAGTAAAATAAAGATTTTGAGAAAAATCATTTTGTATTGATTTTAAGAATTCGGTGTCATTACAGTTAACATTAGTTAAAATCATTAATTTTTTATCTATTAATTTTGATAACTTAATTATTTCTTCTCTTAAATCTTCTAATTTACTTTTTTCCATTAGGTGACGCTTTTTTTTGTGAAGAATTACGATTTTAAGTGAAAAGTGTGACTTTAGAATATGTAATTTAAGTTTTGGTACGTAAGCTTATCTTTAAATCTATATGACTTTTTGCTTTGTACACTATAATTCACCTAAACACAATGATTATGATCAGGAGAGTGGCGATTCTGATGACTTCTGTAGGTAGTGACTTTGACAATGACCAGAAAAATAATGTGGTGAATATCAATAATGATGATGAGATCATTTTGATTTTAAGACTGGTAAGAGTGATAAGTGTGACACGTAAACTGCTACTATCTATGTTGATTTCTGCTTCAGCATCTCTCTTCACGTAAATTGCAACTAACAATAACGATTTATATTGATTTTAAATCCGCTTCTCCCAATAACAATTTGTATATAATTTTAAATTCTAATTATTTTATTTAAGTAACTTACTCTTAAATTAAGATTATTATAAACGATGACGACGATCAATTTAGTCACCTAATAAAAGTTAAAGAAATTAATAAAGTACGTAGTACTACTGTTGAATCATCATTACATTTGGAAAGTAAATTAAGTTGATGATTGTATAAGTAAAATGTCCTTTATAATATGCAAGGTTCTGAAAACCGAACCGGTCATCGAATCGCTCTAGCTATTGGTTCATTGGTTCATAGGTTCAATCGATTTGACCGTGGTTGAACTAAAAAAACCATTTTATAATAAAATAATAAATAAAATATAAATAAACACATGAAAATATAATTATAGTCTAATGTAAACTTTAAAATATCATTCAAATTAAAAGAACTACATAAACCAGAATATTATAATCTCATTCAAATACAAATTCAAAAGTCAAAAAACAAAACAACCAATCAAACATAACATAGCAACATCAAAATGATCCAAGTTTGTCATCAATAATCAAAATCCTCCATAACTTGCTGCAGATTTGTGAAGATTCACATATTCGTTTTTCTTGTTAAATTCCAGTAACATAATTAATGACTCACCTTAAGATATCGCTTCCGTGCTTCATCCACTCCATACAGTTGAGCTTCACAGAGAAAGCAGCATATGGACTCTTCGGTATCATTCGGATTTTGTGCAACATCTAGCCGAAACTGCTCAACTCCTTCTTCAAATCTATGACAAAATGGGAATCCAATTCAGTCCCCCTTTTTACAGATTCATAAGCAATACATTATAAATATGCAATTCCATGTGAATAGTAATTAAACTCAAATAAATAACAGAAGAGTGTAGAGTCCGTACCTATCAAGGTAGTAAAGGGAGAGGCCCCTTTGCCAAAGATCTGGTAACAAACACAATGAGCACAACCAAATTTCATGTAACTTGAACTCAATTTACAATCATTCCAATCCAAAGTGTTGATATAACGCTAGCTGACGGCGCGACGGTGCTGACTGCGCGAGGTATCTGACGGCGCGACGGACCCAACGGCGCCACGGAGCTGACGGCGCGATGGTGCTGACGGCGTGACGGTGCTGAAGGCACGACAGAGGTGAGTGCGTTCAGGGCTTCAGACGTTCTCTATGTGGTGGCTTGGTGGGTGTTGTTCTGCTTCTGTGGGACGCTGGAGTGCTGGAGCCTGGATGAAAGTGCGAACTGTGAAGGGGAAAAGGGAATTAGGTTTCCCAAAACGCGCAAAACGGCAAGGCTAAAAAACCGGCCAGGTCCCGGTTCGGTTCGACCCACCGGTAACCGGCCGATTCGCGATTCAACTCCGATTTTCAAATTCTGATGTTTTCCTTATTATCCGAACCGCTTCAGCTTCCGATTTACGGTTCGACCGGCCGGTTCGAACCGGTTTTCAGAACATTGATAATATGTTCAATAATTTCTTTTTCTTTATTATCATTATATCCCTTGTGGCTTGTGGTGTATAAGAAATGACGGCAATTGCATTGGATTTTGACGGAACATTGATTATTACAATTTACAAAAATACGTTAAAAGCTTTTTGGATCTTTTCTTTTTTTGTATTATAAAGATAAAGAGAAATAATGCAACTTTCTTCAAAGAAGGAGAGTTGACTAATAACTTATAAGTAATAATAGTAAATTTGACATTAAACAAGGTTTTTTTTTTTATTTTCTTTTTCGGTGTTCCATTATTTATTTGTTTTAGTCGAGGACTTAAAGTTACCAACGGTTTAAAAAAAAAAAAAAACGGAAAAAATATAAAGCATAGAGGGAAGATAACAAAAATATAGTGTCTAAATATAAATGTTTATCGTCAAATGGTAGTAACTCAGACTGTACTATCTTAAGTGGTTAGGATTTTCCTCTTATGAATTTTTTGATTTTAATCCCCATTGTAACAAAGTAAAATATTTGTCTTCATTAAAAAAATCTAATAAAAGAAAAGAAGTTCCAGACTTCCAGGAATGACTTTCATGCATAAAGAGAATCATATAAAACAAAAAGATAACTTTTTTTAAAGTTGTTTATTTGATTACAGTTAAAAAATATATTCTAAAAAATATGAGTTAACAATAAAACCACAAACTATATAAAAAATTAAATTATCTAAAATAATAGACAAAAAATTATTGATTCTAACTAATATTAATTGAAATGATATTAAATTTTTTAAATTGATAAGTTTGATAAGTTATTTAATCGACGACTTCAAATGTTTTTATTTAAATTTTCAGTCCCCGGCTTACTATTTTCAGCTATTGAACGTTGATAGTAGCTAGACGCCAAGCACTAGAATAAGAGAAAAATACTTTTTAATTTTTTTTTTTTTTACTTTTGATAGATAACTAGAAAAATTAAAAAGGAGGAAGAAAGAAGCATTCAAATAAAATATAAGTTATACACTTCCCCTCTTACAACCCTAGATTGAAATATTGAATTAAAGCACAACAAATTGGCCCACACAACTTGCTTATACCCTAGTTTTTTCTCGATCCCTCTGTGGCTCCCTCCATCATAGGATTCTAACTTTTAAATCCTATCCCATACGCCATAAAGGATGTTGATGGTCCAGCTTGAATTTAAATATTTTAGGGGTTAATTTTGTGTGATTTTATCGAATTTAAAATTAAGTAAAAATCTAAAAAATAGATTCTATTATTATTTTAGGTTAGATTCGGGTCATAATTTGGATCAATTGAATTCGGTCTGATAATTCGGTTATCATATATAATTAATATTTTATGTTATTAGTGATAAATGATGGTTATTCTTATATAGAATTTAAGTATTGTAAACTTTAATATTTTGTGTTATTAGTCATTATAAGAGACTATAAGTTAATGTTTTATGTTTAAAATGTATAAGACTAACTAGACTAATACATAATATTGTGTTATTTGTATTGATTTAAATATTTGGTGTTATTAGACAATATTAGTATTGATTGTGGTTATACTTTAATTTTAGAGAAGGGTTAGTTCTTGTTATTTTTTCTAAGTAAATTTTACTATGTCTAATAATGGTTGGAGTTTTGGAAATTTGAATATTTTCACATGCTAGCTTACAAGAAGGTAATGTTACGACCCAATTTTTATCCGGTATAATTGTGGCTCGAAAGTATGTAGGTTTCATCAAGTCTAGGATCAAGTTCGAATCTAACAAATAAGACCTGTATATATTTTGGGCCAAATCTAAATCATATCAAACCATTTTACCCATCTATGAACACTCCTACGCCATATATACACAACCTCTCACTAGTCACTCCCTCGTATAAAATAGAAACAAAAGGCTTCCAAACAGAAACAGAGCTTAGCTTTTTTGGTAACTGAAATAAACTAAACAAAGAAAAACAAAACAAATAAAATAAGAATCTGCTTAAACAGAGGGACAGTCCCTTTTAAGACTATTCTTAAACTCCTCCCAAGGTGAAAGAAGCTCCACATGTGAAAGTTGTAACGTCATCGCCATCTTTGCTATAATATCTGCCACCGTGTTTGCATCTCTCATAATCAAACGAAAGTCAACACGCCAATTCCAACGCATGATATCTCTTATTTTGAGCACCAATGGATCAATAAATCCAAAACCATCTTGAGTAACAAGATTAAATGCTTCCACACAATCTGTCTCACAAATAACATCTCGTTGACTCACATCCCAAGCTAAGAGATATCCTCGCCAAATGGCAAATAATTCTCCTTGAATAATACTATTACTCTCAATCATTCCCAAACACCCCTTTTGCCAACTCCCATTACAATCTCTAATAACACAAACAAAACCAACACTATCACCCAAACCAAAATAACTAGCATCATAATTAATCTTAAAAGTATCAATGGAGCTTAGCTTTGATAGCAAGGTCATGATTCTCCCAAAATTTTTATAAAAAAATTAATAGTACTATTACAAAGAATGAAAATAATTCAAATATTTTAAGTTTTTCACTTTTTTATTAGGTTTGTGAAATTAACTCTTATTTTTTATATTATTCATTTATTCAATTATTTTAATTTTAAACATT
>NC_029793.2:10170595-10193464 GCF_000816755.2 Arachis ipaensis | reverse complement strand
GATGATTTTTTTTTTTTTATATTATAAAGTGAACGATTTAATACGAAGTTATTATGCAAATTTGATAGAATGCGTCGATATAGGTTGAACTTGAATCGGTACCAGAAGAAATCGTCACTTACATTTAAATAAGGAACAAAAAAATATCACAAAATATAACTAACAATTTGAGAAAGGACAAATAGCTCCTTCCATTAAAACAAAAATATCGAATTCATCAAGAGTTCTAATCGTTTATCCATGATCTAACGATTCTCAGTCTCTCTATCTCTCTCATTTCATATGACGTGACTCTCTCATCATATTAGTATTACCAAATTCTTCAATCGCTTTCAGCCATTGAACACTAATCGAACGATTTCTTGACTTCTTTTTCATATTCTCTCTTCGTAAAATCGTTATTATAGTTCTATATCCTTTCATAACACACTCTAACCCTTATTTTTGTATTACACATATCTAATGTCATATTAATTAAAAATAAAAAGCGCCAAAAGATCACATCCAACATATTTTAGGAAATAAACCAGAACTAATAATCTAACATAGATTGCAGTGAATTTAGTGATACATGGATTCACGTCCTTGTTAAAAGGGTATGTGAATGTGATTACAGGAAAAGCAAACAAAAAGAAGTAATGGTGAGAATTTGAGACTCATAAAAAGGATATATGCTTTCTTTTTTATTTGCTATATATTCAATTCGAACTTTTTCTTTAAGTTAGTAAAAAATGCTCTTCAACGATTTAGAAGTATTATATGAGTCTTCAACGTTACAAGCTTTAAACAAATTGTGCTTACTCTCGTACATATTACAAGCATGCCGATATAAAGAGAGACTAATAATATGTATGTGTGTCTTTTTTTTTTTTTTTTTCAATTATTTTATATCATTACAATGCGTGTCCTATGTGTTATATGCATATTTTTATTTGTATGTAAGTTTGCACTTAAATAAATTGGATTAAGATTCTCAATAATAAAAAAAGTTGGTAAAGTGATAATCAATTTTAAATTAAAATAATAAGATACATATTTTATTGAAGTTATAAATTTATTGATAATTAAATTTTTACTTTATTATTTTATCAAATTCTTAATTTTAGAATATCTAAATTCAAACAAATTAGTTTCTAAAACTAATTAACAAAACAGTGAAAGCTGAACACAGCTAATTTGGTGATCTGTTGGTTAATGTAATGTAAAATGGCACCAGGCTCGCTGGAGACGAAGATTAGCCGGTCGAGGATGCAATAACTTGGTAATTCGTTTTGCAGCGGTTTGAAAGCGCCTTCACCACCATGAAGGCGCTGGTTGAGTCAAGCAAGTAGACTCTTAAGTTATATTGCTCCAAAATTGGAAGTGTTTTTTAGAGATACTTTTATGATGGTCTTCTGGTCAAATTCAATTTGCTACATTCTCTAAGTTATAAGTGTTTTAAAATGGTTTTAAATTTATTTTGGGTAAATAGTTTAATTATTTTTTTTAAATAATTTAAATAATAATATTTATATTAAAAATAGTTTATAAATAAGCTTTCTAACCGGGCTGTTAATTTGCTGTCCAATAGAAAAAGGTCTTAATTTGTAATTTAAAAGTCCTTTGGTCTTTGGATGCAAACAAAAGAGAAGAAAAAATGAAAGGAAAAAGTGGGAAAGAGACTGACGCTACCTGAGAGACTGTACTGTACTGCACCCGCAAAGACCAGCTTCAACCACACCACAACTTCTTCTTCTTCTTCTTCTTCGTCGTTTCAAAACCCTTCAAAAGCTTTATTCTTCAAACATCTGATACCACATGAAACCGCGTTTTTTCTTTCTTACATATCCGTATATATACCGAGAATACGTACTGTGCTAAAAGCATGGGTTGTACGGCGTCGAAGCTGGACAGCGCCCCGTACCACCACTGCCGCCGTTACCACGACGACCAAGCGCCGCCGCAAGCCACCGCCGAAGCTTCCACACATACTCTCAGAATCAAGCCCATGTTCAACTCCTAGAAGCCAATCATCTAATTTCCCGAACACGTTCTTCCCCACAGCTTACTCTACCTACTCAACTTCACCTTCTCAAGAATCTTCTGTTTGGAACTGGGATAACTTTTACCCTCCCCCTTCTCCTCCTGGTTCCGAATATTTCCGCTCCAAACAGAATCAGAATCAGAATCTTGACCAGAATCGGAATATTCCCAATCACGCTCCACTAGCACTGGATTCAGAAGATTCCGACTCGGAGTCGTTAGAGTCTGAATCAGAATACAACTACTTCCACTCTGAGCCGCAACAGAATCTCAACAAAACTAAAAGTGTTCGTTCTATGCAACAGAATCAGTTGGAAACTGAGGGTTTTGATACTGAGAGATCAGAATACAGTTATTTACGAAGAAAACCCGAAGCAAGACCCGAACCAGAACCTGGTTACCGTTTCCGTGAGGAGTTCACTGAGGCGGAGCGAGAGGAGGTTCAGTGCAGCGACTGGGGTGACCGTTACAGCGACGGGAGCTCTTCGGAGGAGGGAAATGATCTGCGGTCGTCGGTGAGAGCGGAGTCCGTCGCCGGCGTTGGCGGAGGTGGTGGTGCTGTCAAGACTCCGGTTCCTCCGGCGGCGGTGGCAGCGGGGAAGGTGGACGAGAAGCGCCGTGTTGGTGAGGGTGGAGACACGACGTCGGAGAGTTACCGGAGTGCGGCGGCGGAGGCGGAGGAGGCGGTGGGAGTGAAGAAGGTGGTGGTGAGGCACAAGGACCTGAAGGAGATTGTTGAAGCAATTAGGGATTACTTCGAGAAAGCGGCAGGCGCCGGAGACCAGCTGTCGGAGATGCTGGAGATCAGTAAGGAGCAGCTTGATCGGAGTTTCAAGCAATTGAAGAGTGAGTTTCTTAACTTGGAATTTTCGTGTTTGGTTGAGTTAACCCGTTGCATGCACTTGGAATTCAGACAAATTCATGCTCATTCATTTTTTGGTTTACTTAGGAACAAATTACTGAGAATCATTCTTCTGAAATTTCAATCTTCAAGTATTTTCATTTTTCTATTCAATTTTCCTGTGGTTGCAACTTAATTACGTGAATTAATGAGATATTAGATATAAGTTACATCACCCTACTATCTCACCGTTGAATGAATGCTGTATTCTTTATTTATAGACGTTAAGATAATTGATATGATGATGAATTGATGATTTCGAATGCAGAAACTGTGTATCACTCAACCAGTTTATTTAGCAACCTGAGCTCAAATTGGACCTCAAAACCGCCATTGGTGGTTAAGTACCGGCTCGATCCCAGTTCACTTGCTGGACCAGGCGGTTCAAAGAGTTTGTGTTCCACTTTGGAAAGGCTTCTGGCTTGGGAGAAGAAGCTCTATCAGGAGGTTAAGGTAAAATTTCTTAGCTCACTTTTGGGGTTATTTTGGTTATTTCACAAATATTGTTTACTTTTTCCTATAAAAATTACTATTACTTTTTGGGACAATAAAAAGGTGCAGATAAATAAAATGATGCTACACAGCTCAATAGCTCTTGTATTTGACTGTGTTTGGGGTGGAAAGTGGAAACTAGTGGGAAGATATATCTTATTTTTCTTTTGCTTATCCTTGCTGTTGCAGTGACCATATTTAATGATATTCTGATTTTGGACGGTATCTTTCGGTGCATTTGACCAACTATGACTGCATTGTTTACTGTGTCTATGTTAGTTGTTAAATGACTGAGGTGACCCTACCTCTTTGGCCCTTTCTAGCCAATGCTATTGCCAAGGGACCCAACTAAGCAAACTGTTTTATGCACGAAAAATATTTTCATACTCTTGTATTGTGTAGCACATATAAAATGCTTTAGGGTCGTTCACAATCACTTGTTCTATTTTATAATATAAAGAATAAAAGATAAGAGGAGAGTGGTCATGGATGTTAACTGAACATGCATTAAATTTATTTCAAGAGTAGGCATATATTTCTCACAAGGAAGTTGGAATAGTGACAATGCCAGTTGTTAGCTATGAGCCTATGACTTCTATCAATGAGATTATGTTATCAGACAAAAATAATTGGTTATAAAATCTACTAGATATATGTTTATTTAAAAATTTATGCATGTAACTTCCTTTAAATTTTTCTTATAACAGTGAACAGTATGACAGGACCTTGATTCATAATCCATTTTTGCTTTGTATGGAGCAAGTTGTTTATTTTTTTGGATATTGTTCCTCCATATCCTATCAGCTAAATGAACAATTTGTATATGATTTCAAAATTTTTGTTTAATTGATTTCATTCAGCTGAGAGCATTTGTGTGTATATTTTCATTCATGTGTGTATATATTACTTGCCAAAAGGTGGAGAGAAAACAATTGTAAAGAATTTCAGTGTGTGAAGTAGGGTGGTTCTGTTGCATTTGTTTTCTGCTAGAACTATGCAGTTTAGAAACTTTTTAGTGCTGATGCATACTGTAAATTTGCTTGCATTTGCAAACTGAAGAAGGATTAACTATTCTTGTATGTAGGCAAGAGAAGGTGTGAAGATTGAGCACGAAAAGAAATTGTCAGCTCTGCAGAGTCGAGAATGCAAAGGGGGCGATGAAACGAAGATAGACAAAACTAAAGCTTCCATAACAAGGTTGCAATCACTGATTGTCGTCACATCTCAGGCTGTGTCTACCACCTCAACTGCCATTAATGGCCTCAGGGACTCTGATCTTGTTCCTCAGCTTGTTGAGCTTTGTCATGGGTACATCTCTTAACTCTGCAATTTTACATTTTTGAGATGACATTTGCATAGTCAAGTTCATAATAAAGCCCTAATGAAGCACAAGAATAGAACAGTAACTTCTAGTAAAATAAGTAAAATAAAAGGGAATGGAGGAGGTACTTTTCAAATAGACAAGGTCACAAGGACTATGAGTTATGGGGTTCTTCAATCCAGGACAACAATTAAAGCATATGGGAGCACATTGAATTGCTTTTGTACTGTGGTATAAATGAACGAACTTTACTAAATTTGTGGGGCCCCCTAAGTTTTTCTACTAAATGAAAGGTAGAATTAGTGATCTTCTTTTCAGTTAAGAGCCTACACTTGTCGTTTGCATCTCTGTTTGAATTAAATTAACATTTGAGAATTCATTATCAAAGGCACTCATATTATGTTTTATCCATTGCCAAATTGAAATAATTTTGTGGCTATAACAAGATTCTAACTTCTGACAGTAAATTACACTAACATCCAATGAGATTAGGTGATATATTACACACGGTATCCCTTGATCTGTCATATTTACGTTGACCTTATTCCTTGATTCCTAGAGGAGTGTGAGGGCGTTGAGCTAAAAGAACTTCAACCCTGAACTACTGGATCTTAGTTCTTCTTATTATTATTCTCAGTGTAATCATAATGAGGGATCTAATCAGAAGCTAATGTAAAACATGCTAGCCTAAGTCACATAATTTTAGTTGTGGTAGCTGAAAGAATTATGAGTTGAGCTATTCACTGATCTTTTATGCCACTTGCTTCCTTTGTGTATTCTGTGTAGGTGCAAGTACCTCCTTGTACTATACTATCCAATTAATGCCTACCATTTGTAATTAGACCTTGGACCACTACTGCACTTGTCATGTTTGAATTTTAGGTCCCATTTAAGAAAATATCACTTTCTCCTGGAGTTGGATATATTAAAGTAATCTGATGAAATTATGGCATAACCCATTCCCATATAGTTTATTTTTGTCTTAAGCTATTTGATTGGTTTTGGTGGGCCAGAAATTGTTTTAAAATAAATTAGTTTCTTGTTACTAACCATCCATTTTGCTTAATTATTTCCGAATCATTAGACATGTCAATTTCACAATAATTTATGAAATTGGAGGATTTTATATTTATATAAACAGGATTGCATGATTCTTGGTAAAAGATCTTGAGGCAATTTGCCATGCTGTAATGTTAGGAACTCAGATAGAGAAGTAATTTGATCGAATTAACCCCCTGTGAAAGTTAACTAATACACCAGTTCTTGCCCTTGTTATCTCTTCCCAATAGTTTTATTCTCTCTCTAGCAATTGGTAACAAGGATAAATAATTCAACTTTAAGTTAAAGGTTCTGTGATGCTTCAGTTCTTTTATAAGTTGAGTTGGCTATATTTTACATTTGGCTCATCTCTGCACATGTTTTCTTCTTTTACTATAAAAACCACTGAGGGCTGCAAACTCAGCTTATATGAGCAAGATACCACTCTTTACCTTATCATTTTACTCTATTGATTATTTGAGTGCCTTCTCACATTTTTTTTCCTTATATTTGTGATATATTAATTGTAGTGTAATGTACATGTGGAAATCAATGCACCAGTACCATGAAATTCAAAGCAACATTGTGCAGCAAGTCCGTGGCCTTGTGAATCGATCATCCAGAGGTCACTCGACATCTGAACTGCACAGGCAGGCAACTCGGGATCTTGAATCGGCCGTGACAGCTTGGCATGCCAGTTTTTGCCGCCTTGTTAAATTTCAACGCGACTTCATCCTTTCTCTACATGGCTGGTTCAAGCTAAACCTTATTCCTGTCAATAATGACAACAAAAATACAGAACCATCTGATGTGTTCACCTTTTGTGATGAATGGAAGCTTGCTCTTGACCGGGTCCCAGACACGGTTGCGTCCGAGGCCATCAAAAGCTTCATCAATGTTGTCCATGTAATATATGTCAAGCAATCTGAAGAGCTCAAGAGTAAAAAGCGAACCGATACAGCATCCAAGGCTCTTGAGAAAAAATCTTCGTCTCTAAGAAACATAGAGAAGAAGTTTTACAACTCATATTCTACAGTAGGAATCAGCATCCCCAACTCTCTGCCCGATGACGGACCTGGCTTGGATGCTAGAGACCCGCTCGCCGAGAAGAAACAAGAGCTAGCGGCCTGCCAGAGGCATGTGGAAGACGAAATGGTAAGGCATTCGAAGGCCGTGGAGGTGACGAGAGCCATGACACTCAACAATCTTCAGACAGGTTTGCCTGGAGTTTTTCAGGCATTGTCAAGTTTTTCTTCCTTATTCACTGAGATTCTTGAGTCAGTTTGTGCCCGTTCATATGCCATCAAGTAGGTAATTTATTTCTGTTCTGGTGGGAGTTATGTTGTGCATAAGAGCAAGGATTTTTTTTGGCTGCAGGCTCTTAGTGCTATTATTACTTGCTATTTTGAAATGTAAATAGGAAGAATTTTTGTGGCAACGTATCTATATTTTTATGGTAAAGTGAACTGTTTTTCTGGTAAAGGTTCAACATAGGAAAGGAAATTATGGTTGAATGGAAGGAATTTATTTTTCTTTAATCAAGTTTTGAGTCTTCATGCCTTGTTTTAGAACTTTGGGCTAGTTGTTCTATATCATCGAGGTGCTTATTATAAAGCTCTGAAATATTAATATTCGATCATAGATACTTTGGTTGTGTACCAAAGAATGATAAAGGTTCAATTTATTTGGGCATAATTTTAATTTGTATTAACTATTAAGAAATAGTTTTGCGTCCTATAGCGTGCTGCTTGTAACAATTGTTTTTAACATCCAATTTCTTTGAAACTCTTGTTCAAGAATCCTGTTGTGAATGACGATTTATATTCATTCAGAAAAATGACATTAATATAACTAATTTCAATTTATGACGATGGTGCAATATTTTAATGTTTTTAATTTTATTTCGGTAAAAATATTCTTTTACAAGACTATTTTAGGGTGTGGAAGTGAGCAGTTAACTCGTGAAGTGGTTTGAATTTAGCTTGTTAATAGTTTTTATAAATTATGTAAGTTTGAGAGTCAAAGATCGAGCCTAAAATTTTAGGTTAAATGAATTGAGTTTAAGTTTGAATAGGCTTGTTTAATTGGCTATTGGTAATTATATAGCATAAAAGAAAATTAGTTAAAAAGTTTTACAATCTTTATTTATGTTTGGATAGAATAATTTGAAGGGCGAAAAATGATGGGATAAGTTGTCATTTTCAATATAGAACTCCTCCATTTAAGAACGTTTTGAACAAAATAAAGTATTGCCAATTGTTAGATGGGTAACCGGAGATTATTGGGTTGGATTAGTTTGGCTGGTCCAATCGTCGGAATGAGGAAGTATCTAAGCGGATTGATGATCCAAGGCCCCCGTCCAACTTCGGTATGAGAAAATGGGGGGTGGTACCTGCAAAGACACTCCGATGCCAAAGTCAGCAAAGGGAGCAAAACAGGTCTAGAGAGTATTGGGCTTCTGAGATACCTGAGAAGTGTCAGTGTATTTATAGTGGTGAACCCATAACCACCGTTGGTGTAGTTCCGTTATTTATGGGGGATAACCGTCCCTTTATCTTAGGGAGGTTGAGATATGGCTCCAGGAAGTGGGTAGAGAGATTTTAGGGGCAGTTACTCATTTGGATGGGTGTTTATCTGCCAGCTAATCTTCATCCCGACTTCTTTAGAGCAAGTCGTGGTAGGGACCGACTTCGTGGGGCGAAGGTCGGTGTAGGGCGAGGCTCAATCCTTTGGATTGGGCCTTTCGTTTAGACCTGGGCCTTATCATTGGGCCAGGGTATGAACAGTGCCCCTACTCGAGCCCAATTTCTTGTAGGACTTGGGTTCGAGTATTCTACTCGGGGTCGTAGCCGACTTGTTGGAGGACCGACGTGATGGTTAGGAACCGACGTGACTTTTCGTGACTTTTGATTTTCACAGTTACATCTAATCAAACGTCGCGTCCATTAGAGGTTTGCGTAGGGGTTGTCTTGGTAACGGTGCACCCATTAATGACTGCGTCCATTTTTACCATTATGCCCCTAACGTGTTTATAAATACTTTCCTTCTCTTTCGTTGCTTCGTTTCTGCGATTTTTCAAATTTTCTTCTCATCCGTTCGTGGAGCATTCCTCGTTTGAAAACTTTCATTTTCCTCTACCTTATTTCTAGGCAAAGGTTAGTCTTTTTCTCCTTGTCTCTTTTATGAAATGCTTCTGTTTGCATGCCTTTACTTTAGAGAGAGGAGTTGACTTCGTAGGCTTTTTGTTTGATTCCGTATCCCCTTAGAGACCCTGTTCGTGATCTTTTTCCCTTTTTCCTTTGTAGGTTTCGCTAATCCTTTTTAGGAAAAGAAAAATGACTTCCATAGAAACTCTTGCTCGGTGGGTCGATGTCACGGTCTTAGAAGAGGAACCTCTGGTTGATACTGATTTTATCACTGACCTTCGCACTCGTCACCTGCTCTGCACCTCTGATGAGGATGAGCCAAAGTATGAACTGCTTCCCCCGGGTCCGGAAGACCGGGTTTGCTTTGGGAGGGCTTCAGAGGCAGCCCCTCATTTCTTTTATATGTACGAGAGCATGATCACACGCCTGGGCGTTTTTCTCCCTTTCTCTGCTTTTGAGATTGCTGTTTTACGTCACTGCCGTGTTGCACCTACCCAGCTTCACCCCAATTCCTGGGGTTTTCTGAAAATTTATCAGTTTATCAGCCATGCCTTGGAATTTCCAACTTCTTTGAGGATTTTTTTTCTTTCTTTTCCACATGACCAAGCCCTTCAGTGGGCAGAATAATAAGCAACAATGGGTATCCTTCCGAGCTATACAAGGTCGTTTACCCTTTACCTTTTTTGATGAATCTTTCCATGACTTCAAAAATTATTTTTTCAAAGTTCAAGCCGTAGAGGGTCACCACCCCTTTTTCTTGGATGAGAATTCTTCTCCTCACTTTCCCTTGTACTGGTTAGAGGCTTCCCCCTGTGAGAAATATGGTTTGGAGGATCTGGATGAGGTGGAGGCAGCCATTGTAGGGTTCCTCCGAGAAGTATGGGGGAGGGCCCCATATCTGGATACCAAAAAATTTCTCCAGGGGTCGTCGTCTTTTGTCCAGACACAACTAGGTAGCTTTTATCTACTTTGTTTCCGACTTGTTTCTACCGACTTGAAGTTCACCGACTTGTTTTACTAATTGTTTTCTTTTACAGAGATGGCGAGGAAGAATTCCAATGAGTCTTACCAGAGAGTCCAGGAGGCCAAGGCGAGGTCTCGCGCCAGAACCGGTGGTGCCAGGGTAACTAGCTCTCCTCTTCCTCTTCCTCCCCCTTCTTCCCGAAATTTGGGGACTCCTTCTCAATCCATTGTTATCTCCTCTTCGGCTTCTTCTCAGCCGTCCCCTCCTCCCCGACCTTCCCCTGAGCCAGAGAAGAAGAAGCGCAAGGCTTTAGAGTCTGGCTCTTCTTTTGAAGGTGAGGCTAAGGTGGATGCTCCTGCATTTATCCGAAAATTCATCTACCCCATACCCGTATAGGTATGGATGATGTTTCTATTCGAAACCATCTCACTATTCTGGCTGAGGAGAGCATCAGGGTGGCGGGGATATGTACCAAGTTCCTCGATATTTTTGAGAAGACTCATCTTAGCTCTCTGGGTTCAACCTCTAGGGTTGAAGAGTTGGAGGGAAGGCTTCTCATATATCAGGAACATGAGAAGGAGTTGAAGAAGGAGGTCGCCAAATTGAAGGAGGAGAGGGATGACCTCCGAGAGAAGGAGAGCAAGTTACAAGCCCTATGTAACATGGAGGAGGGCTTGAGAAAGAAGGCGCAGGAAAGTTATCAGAGTTTATTTGAGGACCTTGTGGCTGTAAGGAGGGATTTGTTGAACTCTCGGACTGCCTACGCCGAGTTGGAGGACTCTATTGCTGAGGGGGCCGAGGAGGCCTGGAGGATTTTTAAGGAGCAGGTCGGAGTCCTTGCTCCCGACCTGGATCTCTCTCCTTTGGATCCTGACAAGTTCGTTATTGATGGTGCCATAGTTTATCCCCCAGCTCCCGAGGTCGTCACCGAGTCAGATTTGAAGACTCGGGGGCAGAGAATAATTGAGTCCCCTCCTCGTCAAAAGGATGTTCCGAGTTCCTCAAGACCTCACGGCACCTCTTCTCCGACTCCTATGGACACTTCTCTCCCTGGTCCTGATGGTGCTCCGACTTCTCTTCCCGACTCTGGTGGTGATCCGACTACTCCCTTTGGTCCTGGTGGTGATGCTCTTTAAAAATTTGTTATTTGTTGGCTATATGGGGGCCCGGCCTATGGGTCCCCCCTTTTTAAACTCTTTATATTTGTGGTGATAGTACGTTGACATTTGTTTTGGCCTTTTATGGCCGTAAACAAAAATATTTATAATTGCCCCCTTTTTTTTTTTATAAGGGTTTTATTTAACAAAAAATACCCTTTTTGGTATAAGGGTTTCAGCTACCTTTTTGTGTGCATGCTTTTCTGATTTTGCTTTTTCGAAGTCCCCTTGATCTTTTCTGAAAACCTTTTCTTTGGCTTGTCTGTCTTTCTGAGCCTTTTCGCTTTTAAGGACTTTAGGACAACTTTTAAGCTTTTTCTAGGTTTTTTCGATCCTTTTTTGTTATTCCTTATACTCAACTTTGTTTTATTGAGTTTTTATGACTTAGGTTATTTTTGCGATGCGTTCTCTTTTCTACTTGGTTTTTCATTTCGACTTATGAGTCGGAATGTTTTCGAGTATCTCACGATCAACTTTTATAACCTCTTTACACCGACTTGTACCTCGTCGTTTTATCCTGACGACCATCTAGGTCGGTTCATGGGATTTTCACGTTTTGTCGAGCTTAAGTCGGTGCGTTTCGTAGAAAAGTAAACGAGAAGGAATTTATAAGAGATATTGTAAAAAAGATCTTTATTTCTTTGGGAAGGTACTTTACGGCTACTAAGGGTTTAATGATCTATTCCCCCCTAGCCTCTACTATGATGCCTCGTTAAAAACCCTTCTTCAGAAAAAACCCTTTAATTTTTGGGAAAAAATCATGAAGTTGGGAAAAGAGTACATCAGGGAGTAGAGTTCGCTTTTAGCTATAGTACCTTTTCATGTTACAAGCATGCCACGACCTTGGTAGCTCGGTGCCGTTTAAGTCGGTCACCTTGTAATAACCTTTTCCTAAGACTTCGCTAACTTTGTAGGGTCCTTTCCAATTGGCAGCGAGTTTTCCTTCCCCCGATTTGTTGACTCCTATGTCGTTTCTGATCAAGACCAGATCGTTTAGTGCGAAACTTCTTCGAATGACTTTCTTGTTGTACCTGGTAGCCATCCTTTGCTTCAGCGCTGCTTCTCTTATCTGGGCTTGTTCTCGGACTTCGGGGAGCAATTCAAGCTCTTCTTTGTGCCCCTGTATGTTCCTGATTTCATCATGGATAATCACTCTTGGGCTTCGCTCACTGATTTCCACTGGTATCATAGCTTCTACCCCATAGACAAGTCGGAAGGGTGTTTCTCCAGTGGCAGATTGGGGTGTCGTCCGATAAGCCCACAACACTTGGGGGAGCTCCTCTGTCCAGGCTCCTTTTGCATCTTGTAGTCTTTTCTTTAGCCATGCCAGTATGACTTTGTTGGCTGCCTCGGCTTGTCCATTTGCTTGTGGGTGTTCCACCGAGGTGAACTGGTGTTTGATTTTCATACTGGCCACTAGGCTTCTAAAGGTAGAGTCGGTGAACTGAGTTCCGTTGTCTGTAGTAATGGAATAAGGTATCCCATACCTTGTGATGATATTTTTGTAGAGGAACCTCCTACTTCTTTGGGCTGTGATGGTGGCCAATGGTTCTGCTTCTATCCACTTTGTGAAGTAATCTATTCCCACGATCAAGTATTTGACTTGTCCTGGCGCCTGGAGAAAAGGACCTAACAAATCCATTCTCCATTTTGCGAAGGGCCATGGAGAAGTTATACTAATGAGCTCCTCGGGGGGAGCCACATGGAAATTTGCATGCATTTGGCAAGGTTGGCATTTTTTCACAAATTCAGTGGCATCTTTCTGCAAGGTTGGCCAGTAGAATCCAGCTCGGAATACTTTTCTGGCTAGCGACCTGGCTCCGAGATGGTTTGCGCAGATCCCATTGTGGACCTCCTTTAGCACTTCAGTGGTCCTTGAGGTCGGTACGCACTTCAACAATGGCGTTGATATTCCTCTTTTATAAAGGATATTTTTCACCAGAGTGTAATATTGTGCTTCCCTCCGGATTTTCTTGGCCTCTTTTTCCTCTTTGGGGAGGATGTCGAATTTTAGGTATTCGATCAGAGGATTCATCCATCCGAGATTTAGCCCGGATACCTCAAGGACATCTTGTTTGCCCTCTGCTTTCACTATAGAGGGCTCTTGGAGAGTTTCCTGTATCAGGCTTCTATTATTCCCTCTTGGCTTAGTACTTGCTAATTTGGAGAGGGCGTCTGCTCTGCTATTGAGATCCCGAGTTATATGCTTAACCTCGGTTTCAGCAAAGTGCCCGAGGTACTCCAGAGTTTTTTCTAGGTATCTCTTCATGTTTGGGTCTTTGGCCTGATACTCTCCATTTATCTGGGAGGTCACCACCTGAGAGTCTGTATATCATCACCTTTGTTGCACCGACTTCTTTGGCCAGCTTCAATCCTGCAATCAGGGCTTCATATTATGTCTGATTATTTGAAGCTGGGAATTCAAATTTGAGGGATACCTCTATTTGAGTTCCCCTTTCGTCGGCCAGTATTATGCATGCACCACTTCCTGTCTTGTTTGAGGATCCATCTACATAAAGTTTCCATGTAGTTGGCTTTTCCTCTCGATCTCCCGCGTATTCTGCTATGAAGTCGGTGAGGCATTGGGCTTTGATTGCTGTCCGAGTTTCATACTTCAAGTCGAACTCGGAGAGCTCTATTTCCCATTGAACCATTTTCCCGGCAACATCCGTCTTTTGGAGGATTTGCTTCATGGGTTGGTTCGTCCGGACTTTTATTGTATGTGCTTGAAAGTAAGGCCGTAGCCTTCGTGAGGCTATTACTAAGGAGTAGGCAAACTTTTCTAGTTTGTGGTACCTTAGCTCGGGGTCCTGTAGAACTTTGCTGATGAAATAAACTGGATACTGTCTGACCTCGTCCTCCCTTATCAGGGCTGATGCGACAGCTTTGTTTGCTACGGACAAATAAAGGACGAGATCCTCCCCGACTAGAGGTCGGGTTAGTATTGGTGGTTGGCTCAAGAACCTTTTGAACTCCTGGAATTCTCCTTCGCATTCTGGAGTCCATTCGAACTGGCATCCCTTTCTTAATAAAGAAAACAGTGGAAGGGATTTTAGTGCCGATCCTGCCAAAAATCTAGAGAGGGCTGCAAGTCGGCCATTCAGTTGCTGAACTTCTCTTAAGCAAGTCGGACTATTCATTTCCAGGATAGCTTTACACTTATCGGGATTTGCTTCAATCCCTCTCTGTGTTAGCATGAATCCTAGGAATTTTCCGGTCTTCACCGCGAAGGTACACTTTGCGGGATTTAGCCTCATCCCGTGTAACCTTATGGTGTCGAATACTTGCGAGAGGTCTGCCAAGAGGTCGGCTTCTTCCTTGGTTTTTACTAGCATGTCGTCTACATAGACTTCCATTAAGCTCCCAAGGTGGGAAGCAAACACCTTGTTCATCAGCTTTTGGTATGTGGCCCCTACATTTTTTAATCCAAATGGCATGACCACGTAGCAAAAATTTGCTCTGGGCGTGATGAATGATGTTTTCTCCTGGTCTGACTCATACATTGGGATTTGGTTATATCCCGAGTAGGCATCCATGAACGACAAGTATTGATATCCCGAGCTAGAGTCTACTAGGGTATCAATACTCGGGAGTGGATAAGGGTCTTTGGGACATGCCTTATTTAAGTCGGTGTAGTCAACACACATCCTCCAATTGTCGTTTTGCTTCTTGACTAGCACTACATTTGCTAGCCATGTTGGATATTTAACTTCTCTAATGAAGCCGGCTTCTAGGAGTGCCTGAACTTGCTCTTCCACCACTAGGGCTCGTTCCGGGCCGAGCTTGCGCCTTCTCTGTTGTACAGGCCGGGATCCCGGATGTACCGAGAGCTTGTGGGACATGAGCTCGGGGTCTATCCCGGGCATGTCGGAAGCCTTCCAGGCGAAGAAGTCGGAATTGTCTCTTAGGAGCTTAGTCAACCCTTGCTTCAAGGTTTCCCCTAGGTTGGCTCCTATGCTGGTATTCTTCCCTTCCTCTTCGCCGACCTGTATTTCTTCAGTTTTTCCTCCTGGTTGTGGTCGTAGCTCTTCTTTGGCCCTTGCACCACCGAGCTCTATGGTGTGAACCTCTTTGCCTTTTTCCTTCAGGTTCAGGCTTTCATTGTAGCACTTTCTTGCCAACTTCTGGTCTCCCCGCACTGTTGCTATTCCCGCAGGTGTCGGAAATTTCATGCAAAGATGGGGGGTAGACACCACCGCTCCGAGTTGATTCAGGGTAGCTCTGCCGATTAGGGCATTGTACGCTGACCCCACGTCGATGACTATGAAGTCTATGCTCAAAGTTTTGGATTTTTTCCCCTTTCCAAAGGTAGTGTGGAGGGGTAGAAATCCTAGTGGTTTTATTGGCGTGTCGCCTAGCCCGTACAAGGTGTCGGGGTAGACTCTTAACTCCTTTTCATCCAACCCTAGTTTGTCAAATGCAGGTTTGAAAAGGATGTCTGCCGAACTTACTTGATCTACTAGGGTTCTGTGGAGATGGGCATTGGCTAGGATCATGGTTATTACTACTGGATCGTCGTGTCCAGGGATTACTCCTTGCCCATCTTCCTTTGTAAATGAGATGGTAGGGAGGTCGGGTGATTCATTTCCGACTTGGTAGACTCGCTTGAGGTGTCTTTTGCGAGCGGACTTGGTGAGTCCCCCTCCCGCGAATCCGCCTGAGATCATATGTATATGTCTCTCCGGAGTCTGCGGTGGTGGGTCTCTTCTATCCGCATCGTCTCGCTTTCTCTTCCCATGATTGTCCGACCTTTCTATGAGATATCTGTCAAGTCGGCCTTCTCTGGCCAACTTTTCTATCACATTTTTAAGGTCGTAACAATCGTTTGTTAAGTGACCATATATTTTATGGTACTCACAGTAGTCGCTGCGACTCCCCCTTTTTTATTTTTAATGGGCCTGGGAGGTGGCAGCCTTTCAGTATTGCAAATTTCTCTGTATACGTCCACTATAGAAATCTTTAGAGGAGTATAAGAGTGATATTTCCTGGGTCTGTCGGGACCGAGGTCTTCTTTCTTCTTGGGCTCCCTCTCCCTCTCTTTTATCGAGGGAAGGTGCCCAGGTCGCCAACTCGACTCTCTTAGTCTGGCATTTTTCTCCATGTTGATGTACTTTTCGGCTCTTTCTTGTACATCACTCAGGGAGGTGGGGTGCCTTTTTGATATGGACTGTGAAAAGGAACCTTCTCTGAGTCCATTTACCAGCTCCATAATGACTGTCTCGGTGGGCAGGTCTTGAATCTCTAAGAATGCTTTGTTGAACCTTTCCATATATTCTCGTAGAGGTTCTCCGACCTCCTGCTTTATTCCCAGGAGGCTTGGTGCATGCTTTACTTTATCTTTCTGAATGGAGAACCTCATTAGAAACTTCCTCGAGAGGTCCTCGAAGCTGGTGACCGACCTTGGAGGGAGACTATCGAACCACTTCATCGCTGCTTTCGATAAGGTGGTCGGAAAAGCTTTACAGCGCGTTGCGTCAGAAGCATCAGCCAGATACATCCGACTTTTAAAGTTGCTTAAATGATGCTTCGGATCGGTGGTTCCGTCATAGAGGTCCATATCGGGGCTTTTGAAGTTCCTTGGAACTTTTGCCCTCATTATGTCCTCACTAAAAGGGTCCTCCCCTCCTGGGGGCGACTCTTCTCGCTCGTCACGGGAGTTTCGACCTCTGAGGGAGGATTCTAACTTTAAGAGTTTTTTCTCTAACTCTTTTCGTCGATCCATCTCCTCTCTTAGGTGCTTTTCTATCTCCCTTTGTCGCTCTCGTTCCTGCTCCAGCTGTTCCAAGTGACTTTGGTGGACATGGACTAGCCCCATTAGTTCAGTCGCGTGGGGTGGTCCATCCTTTTCTGATTCACGCCCCTCCGAGAAATTTGTCTTCGGATTTTTAAATCCAGAGGTTCCTTCCCTGTGTTGGTCGTTGGTTTCCTGGTGGAGGGTCAGGTCTGCGTCGTTGTTTCCGGTATCCAGATTCTCTTGTTCGGAATCCGACGCTACATGACCATCTTCAGGGGATACATCCGCCATTACTGGCTGATCTCTCGGGTCCCCGGCAACGGCGCCAATGTTACGATGGGTAACCGGAGATTATTGGGTTGGATTAGTTTGGCTGACCCAATCGTCGGAATGAGAAAGTATCCAAGCGGATTGATGATCCAAGGCCCCCGTCCGACTTTGGTATGAGAAAATGGGGGGTGGTACCTGCAAAGACACTCCGATGCCAAAGTCAGCAAAGGGAGCAAAACAGGTCTAGAGAGTATTGGGCTTCTGAGATACCTGAGAAGTGTCAGTGTATTTATAGTGGTGAACCCATAACCACCGTTGGTGTAGTTCCGTTATTTATGGGGGATAACCGTCCCTTTATCTTAGGGAGGTTGAAATATGGCTCCAGGAAGTGGGTAGAGAGATTTTAGGGACAATTACTCATTTGGATGGGTGTTTATCTGCCAGCTAATCTTCATCCCGACTTCTTTAGAGCAAGTCGTGGTAGGGACCAACTTCGTGGGGCGAAGGTCGGTGTAAGGCGAGGCTCAATCCTTTGGATTGGGCCTTTCGTTTGGACCTGGGCCTTATCATTGGGCCAGGGTATGGACACCAATAATCTCTTATTTATTTATTTATTTTTTAAAAAAGCTTTGTAAGTCTTCAATTTCAAAATGAAAATCACCAACCTTTTTCTCCCAAACTGAGCCAACTTTAAGGCCAATCAATATCATTTTTGCAGCTTTCAGAAACCATCATTATGCTAGGACCAAAAATTATAAGAGAAACCCATTATATGATCATGAAAGAAAAATAGACAGAAATAGTGGAGAGATGAGCAAGTGATGATATAGAAATAGTGGAGAGATGAGTAAGTGATGATATAGCTATAAGGACAGCATTATGCTTCAGTTATTTTTTTTTTTTCTCCAATGTAAAAACCCCACCAAGGTGCAAGCTTAGTTTTTTGGATGACCAAAATATGAAAACCAACTAAAAGGTAGTCATAATCATAATATTCTTAAAATGGAAAGCATTTGGGAACAGTGGTCCTATTGTCCTTTCTTGCTTTGATTAAATGCTCTTTCACCTGAACAATGAACATTCATTAACCGATTCCACATCATGTATTTGTTGTCTTTTATTAATGTGAAAAATAGAGTACTTGCTTTCCTTGGAGTAAAGTTTTAGATTGAAGTATATAATGCTTGAAGAGTTTCATTTTTTTTCCTTATCTTTGGTCTATAAGCATCCTATTTAATTGCCATAATAGCATACAACAAATGCCATCATCTACACCTAATATCAGAAAGAGTGACCAAAAATGTAATAAGTAAAATAGGATTCATGATTTTCCTCAGGAGCACTTAATCCTGTATTGCAACACTAAATTATGGATTATCCATAAGAACTCAGGTATCAAATAAGGAGATCAATCCTACCCTAAACTTGAGGTATCATATTTCCAACTGAAATGGAATCTTACCATAAGGCAAGTAAGCTCAAATTACAAGGTAACACTAGGAAGCTCTGGTGAACATAACTTATAATGCTGACAATAAAAAGCAGATTGAAGAATCCACACTAAAAGAACTCAAAGTCCAGAAATTTACCCTCAGGTCTCATCTCAGTTCCTACCATCCTCTTACTAGTGCTGCTAACTGCAGCAGCAGCAGCAGCAGCAGTATTATCAATGGGTGCAAACTTCGGTGGCGGCTCAGTTTCCACTGGTCTTGGCACTTCTGGCGGCGTGCTGCACCTAATCAATGCCCAGTTCACACCTTCAAAGAAGGGGTGCTGCTTGATCTCGGTTGCGCCTCTTTTAACTCCAAGACGATTCTGCGGCTCCTTCACCAGCAATCCTCGGATCAGATCCCTGCTGGCATAACTAGTTGCTGGCGATTCGGGAAACCTGAGCTGCTGGCCTACTACATTGAAGAGTGTAGCTCTGTTTCCTGATCCTTTGAAAGGAGTTTTGCCATATAATAGCTCATGCAAGAATATTCCAAATGTCCACCAATCAACTGCACTGCCATGACCTTCTCCTTTAATGATCTCGGGGGCAAGGTATTCGTGGGTCCCAACAAAGGACATAGACCGAGCTTGAGTTGGCTCGGCTACAAGCTCTGGCATTGTACTGGACGGCAAACCAGGCTCGACTCTGGGTTTCCGTGACTTTTTGTTTTTCTGAGGGAAGAGTCTAGGAATGAAACATGCAGGTTGGATGCATGCTGATGATGGTTCAATACAAACAGGTTGGACACAAAATGCACCACCTCGTTTAGGATCACCATCAGAAGTTCTAATAAGAGTTGGAGAAAAGGTGCATCTAAGGGAGAGATCAAAATCGGATAGCATTATGTGACCATCATCCCGGACCAAGACATTTTCAGGTTTAAGGTCCCTATATACAACTCCAAGCATGTGAAGATATTCAAGAGCAAGCAACACCTCCGCGGCATAAAAGCTACATCAAGAGAATAGGACAATGTAAATCATTACACATTCATACATTCATAGAGAGCAACATACCAATTTTTTATCTCATATATAGAGAATCAAAAAAATAATGATGAGCATTATACAAAGTATTCAACCTTCAACCACAGCCAGAGCACAGGATAATATATCAAAGAAGTAGATATAAATATACAATATTTCCATCTATCCAGTAAATAGAAGCATAATATTGTCGATTGCTACATGTGGCCAATGAATTCAAATAGTTTAAGGAACATTTTGCAACATCATTTCAGATTAAAGAAATGTAACTCTTCATGTCATTGAATGATAACTATATGCGCATAAACACAAATACACAGAAATGTTGATCACTCTATTACAAAGAGGATCTCCATGACGAAAATCAATTAACAAAGAGCTTAAAGGAAAAAAATTTGACTGGGTAATATAACACATACCGTGCAGCATATTCTGAGAAATGTTTCCCAGGTTGGCGCTGCCTTAAAGTGTGTAAATCACCGCCAGGACAGTATTCCATCACCAAACAGGAGAATCTGTCAGTCTCAAAATGTGTATACAAAGTTGGTAGAAATGGATGATCCAGCAACTGCAGTATCTCCCTCTCTGTCTGTGCTCTAGTGAGCTTCTTTCTGACTGCTAGGGACGCTTTATCCATAACTTTCATCGCAAAATAACAGCGTGTTCCACTCAGCTCCGAGAGATACACACTTCCAATATCTCCGCAGCCAAGTCGTTTGAGTAACCTGAAGTGACTCATGCCTAGAATTCCATCCCTTAATCGGATGGCAAGGATAGCATTCCACCTAGGATCATTTCCTTTGTGAGGCTTATTGGCACTACCAGTGATGTTGCTCCAGTTGCTGTCATCACTAAGGCCGCTGCTATCACTTGGCCGACTAGCACTAGTTTTCGCACTCTCCAGTGAATCCCCCCTTATACTCCCTTTAGTACTATCACAGTTTCTGTCTAAACTAAGCATGCCATCACTAGTCATTGCGTCACTCCGATATGTACTTGCACAACTATTAACGATGCTCATTGCTCTGACAATGCCGGTGCTATCAATGCTGCTAAGTGGACTCACATTGCCACTAGGAGGCAAAGAAGCATCCCAAACACATTCCTTTTCCTCAGAATCTGCAGGGAGTATAGAGTTCTCGGTATTCTGTGATTCTCGAGGACCCCAAATTGGTGAGGATACATGTCTCATGTCATTAAATTCTTCAACAAGACTTTCTTCAGGGGATACAACAGCTGGGCTTGGTTTCTTTGCAGGAACATGAATTGAGAGATCTTCTATGAAAGGACCCTTCATGGACATGCTCTTCATTAAGCATCTAGCCTCAGCTTTGCCTTGACCTATTGGTACATAGACCGTTCTCATAAGATCTGTATCAACAGGTTCCGGGGGATGACTGGCACCGGCAAATGAACTAGAACCACTGTCCTCCAATGAATCACTGCTTCTCTTCAATGAGTCAAAATCAAGCACCAGTTCTTCTGGTTCTAGTAAAGAGGCCTTTCCTTTCCACATTCCAGGGGGTGCCGGGGCAAAACAGAGAGATTCTTCAGAGCTCCGAGATTCGAATACCATATCATCTCTTTCCAAAAAGAATCGTGCATTTGACAACTGAGCCACTTCTCTGATGGAAGCCAGACGCATAGCAGGCATATCCCTGGCTTTTGACAACTGATTCACTTCTCTTCCATAGTTCACACGAACACTTACAACCTCCGGCCCATTTCGTCTCTGACCAGCCTCCTTTGCTGCAGCCATGTGTGCATTTGATACCTCCACCAGTGTAGGCAAGGTCCGTGGAGGTGCCTTCAGCTCTGCAACCCTCTCCATATCCCAATATCACATAAAGAACTGTAATTATAAAGATGCTGCAAATAGATTAAAAAAAAAAAGGTTCAATCAATGTTAGGTTCACATACTTAACTTGGAATAATAAATAAAAAATTATCAGCAAACAAGATGATGAACACAACATAAAAATCCTCAACAAGCCAACAAAAGGAACAGGGAATCCTACTTTGCTTTCTTAGAAGAGAGCTGCTAAAAGCAAAACCACCATCACAAACTAAGTCAGCATACACAAATAGAAAATCCAATAGCTTGAACTTAAAGATCATTAACAGAGACTTGTGTGAAAATCCATTTCAAAATTCACATTACTGATACTCTGAAACAGCACCTGAATATATTGGAACAAAATTACAAAGTTCATTCATATCTGATTATCAGAAAACTCATTTGAATTAATTCACGAGGGAAACAGATAGACACAGCAAAAAGAAACAGTTGAATACAATCTGTATCTTACTCAGATTCCCTAAAATGCTAAAACAAAACACCTAAGAAATGAAATCCCAACATGGACGGTATCAATAAAAGCTTAGCAAATTAGGAAACTAATTTTCAATTTTATTTTTATTCTCAAAAAAAAAAAAAAGAACTAAATCCTTCAAACACTTGCTACATTTGCCATAAAAAACCAACTTGAATAAAATTTAAAAAAAAAAAGTTTAACCGCCAAACGTTATGCGTTCATAGAAACATCAACACAAACTTAAAAAAAAAAAAGAAACGGTAACAACAAAAGAAAATGTGGAAATGTGCCAAAACGAAGAACAGTGTTCTACATTTTCCCTTCAATTTCTACTGCTTTAATAGAAAAAACAAAAACACAGAGAGAATCTGAAATTGCGTAAAATTAAAACATGAAGAAAATGAGAGATCTAGGTAGGAAGGGATACAAACCCAGCATTAAAGTGAAGAAGAAGAGAAGCAAAACCACGCGCAACGGGTTTGTTTTGTTTGTGTTATGGTAGTGTTAATAACAAGACTCTCACACTCGAGAATGAATCAAATCAAATCAGAATCAGAATCAGAAAATGAACGAATGAACAAAATGGATGGAGAAGCATTCCCTTTCTTCTAGCTATAAATCACAAAAGTGGCTGCCCCTAACACTCCTTTTTGGGTATTTCACTGTTGTTGTTTATTTCTTTTATTTATTTATTTATTTATTTATTTATTTTATATTTTTCTTGTTGCTTGTTTGTTTGCTTTGGAATATCCTCAGACAAAAATCAATTTACATAAATACTCTAAAATTTTTGGATTCTTCAACTTTATTTGGTTTTTTTACCATATTTCTTAATCAGTCATATTAAAAATTAATTTATAGTAGATCGAATTTTTATTCAAAAATTTGTTATTAGTCAATAAATTATTACGAATTTCACATTTATTTTAACAGATTAAAAAATTAATCATTAGATCAACTCAATTTGATTGGATATGATTGAAAAAAAAAATCCTTAATATATTAAGCTGAATTTTATTTTTATCACTCTC
>NC_029793.2:10170224-10170589 GCF_000816755.2 Arachis ipaensis | reverse complement strand
TACTTATTGGAGAGGCTATAAATTTTTGTAATTTGTATTTGCATATTATATAAATAAAGAATATGAAATGGTGTAACAGGTTGGTTTAACTTTTTGCTTTTTGTGCCTAGAATTTTAGGTGTGATACCTCATACCTAAATTTATCGTTGGAGCATTATTTATATATTTTTTTTTATTAGCAAATTTACAAGTAATGTCTAAGAGGTGTAAAATTGCTTTTAATGAAAATTTTTAAAAAATTATTTATTCACAAATCATGATCAAATATTTACATTTATCAATTTTTAATTAAGGTCGTTAAAAAATACTATTTTCTTTACATATAGTCATCGATATCGTATCAAACTGCAGAAATTACAACAGTA
>NC_029793.2:10169797-10170089 GCF_000816755.2 Arachis ipaensis | reverse complement strand
TGGGGTCAATGATAAGGAAGAGGGGGTTTGTGGGACCCAGAGTGTAGGTTCTTTGAGACATTTCTTTTCATTTGCATATGCTCATGCATGCCTGTCTGTCAAGCCGTTTTCTTTCATCTGCTTTTGGTTTTGGATTTCGCCGTCCTCCTCACGCCTCTCTCTCGCGCGTCTGCTCCTTCTGCTACTATTTTCTTCCTTTGTTGCAATTTTATTTTTGGATTCAGTTGCAAAATACGGCTAAACTTTTTATATATTGGGCTATTAGGGGACTAAAGTGAAAATAAAGGAATAC
>NC_029793.2:10161125-10169699 GCF_000816755.2 Arachis ipaensis | reverse complement strand
TTTTAGAGTATATATTTAAATAGGTTTTTAAAAAATTTTACATTGGACATTTTTTTTTTGAAAATTTTTTATTATATTGAGGTTTCTGGACTTTACAAAAGTAAAACATATAAGTCTCTACTTTGGTTTGATCTATTATTTTTATTTGGACAAATAGATTCTCAAAAATGTGACGTAATGGTCTATATATCTTATTTTTTGAAAATTTAAGGATCTCAACGTAATAATTTTTTTAGAGACAATCGATGTAAAATTTTTTAGGAGCCTATTTGAATATATATACTTTTATTTTTATTAGTGTAACATTACGTGATTTAATGTACATATAAATTATTTTACATTGATAGTAATATTAAATTTATAAGAAAATATTTTACCCACCATTTCCTTGTGACTCACTAATATGGAGATCACGTCTTAATTAATTTAATGAGATCTGCGACACATTTAAGCATTATTGTCATCCAAGTTCAACCAAGTAGACTCAACACCAACAAAACACTCTCATTAAAAGAGCGTAATTATACGCGCGCATGTCATTCTTCCAATCAAGTCATTTACATTCACGCGCCGGGTTTTACATTATTGTCGTCGTCTTTTTCTTCTTCACGTTCCGCCTCTTTCTCCTCTTCTTTCTTTTTTCTTCGCGTGTTTTTTTCTCATCGCCATTCTTTTTTGTTGTGCATTTTTTGTCTTTTTCTCCTCCTCTCCTTGATGATTTTGCATCATTATGTTTTTCTTCTTCTTTTTTGTTTGATTTTTCTTCTCTTTATCTTAGTTTTATTCCTTTTAAGAGAGTGAAATAAGAAGGAATTATAACAAAATGAAATAAGAAGATGAAGAAGAAAAATAAAGAAGGAGAAAGAGTTTTTTAAAACGTAACCTGCGTTTTGGGTCTTCCAAAAATAAAGCTGGCGCAAAAAGTAAAACGCATCCTACATTTTGTTATCTCGAAAAAAATAAAAAATGCCCATCACTAAACGCAGGCTGCGTTTGAACTTCAATGAAATAAAAAAAATTAAAAACCTTTCAACAATCAAAACGCACCTTGCATTTGATTCAATATGCTAAACAAAAAAATTAAAAAATAAAGGAAAAAATAAAACGCAAGCTGAGTTTGTTGCTGACACCATAGCAGTGAATATTTTGTTTATTAGTCCATTTCAAAGCACTACACCCATATGTTTTTCATATGGAAAAAAAATGAGCCGAAGATGAGGAGAGAATTTTGAGTTGTGCAGGACAACGAGTCCAAATGTATCTTAATTCACTCATAAATGAACCAAAATTAAACTGAGAAATGAACCGAAATTTTTTAAGAAATAAAAAATTTGGTCAATACTTAATAGCAACATTAAGTTCAGTTAATTCACAAATAAACTGAAATTAGTTCAGATTTGAAGAAAAACTAACTAAACAACCACACATGAATAAGTTCAGCAAATTCAAGTGAAACGAAACCAAATGAACCTAAATCAAACTAAAAAATGAACTGAATTTTCTTAAAGAATAAAAAATTTGGTCAATACTTAACAGCAGCATCAAGTGAACCTCAGTTAATTCACAAATGAGCCGAAATTAGTTCAGATTTGAACAAAAACTAACTAAACAACCACACATGAACAAGTTCAGCAAATTCAAGTGAAGTGAAACCAAATGAACCTAAAGTAAACTAAGAAATGAACAGAAATTTCTTAAGAAATAAAAAATTTGGTCAATACTTAATAACAGCATCTAGTGAACCCCAGTTGATTCATAAATGAACCGAAAATTAAATTCTAAATGAACCGAAATTATTTAATGATGACGATACACAAACACACTCGTTTCAAAACAAGCACAGATGAAGTCAATTTTGAACAAAACACATCTAAATCAATTTTGGATCAGACAATATCATCAATATGACAAAAATTTGATGATAACGATAACGACGATGCGTATTAAAAGAAGACAATGATGGTCATGATGATGATAATGATGGAGGAGAATGATGAAAAATAAATAGGAGAAGAAATTTCAATAAAAAGTGGAGGAGGAAGAGGAGGAGGAGGAGGAGGAGGTGTTATTGGTGAAGACAATAACAAAAAAACAACGAAAAAAAAGGAAAAGAAGAAGAAGAGATAGAATTAGGAATGAAGAAGAATGTGTGTACGTAAATTTAGAAAAAAAAAAGAAGAGCGCATAAATCTAAAAGACTTAGTTAAATTTAGTTGGTTAAATTAATTAAATATAAAGTTTTATTATTTATGCAAATGTAACTTGATGATGTGTATTAGTATTAATACATGTTATATCATAGTTTAACTACATATAATAATAATACCAGATGAGTCTATTATTGTCAGTATACTACATATTATTAATAATCTATATTATCAAACTACATCAACAAATCGTTAACCAAAAACATAGAGACTAACAAAATCACGTTGCCCAATTCTAAAAACATTTTTAATGTATTTAAAATCTCACACAATTTTAAGCAACCAATTTCAAAAACACACTTTAGGACTTTACTCAATTTTCATCCTTAAACAAAATTATCAATGATAAAATCTTGTATTGGAAGGACTTAATTTTCATGCGGACTAAATCTTCCATCACCTTATAATATACCTTTTTTTATAGGGTCCTTATAATATACTTACGTACGCATAAATCATTTCATATCTCACTCACCATTATTTCATTACTGATTTAAATATTAAAGTCCTTACAAATAAACTTTATCCCTTTAGTAATAATTGACACATAAATGTTCTCATACAGTGTCTATCTCATTCACATTCGTAACAAGAGATGTTATTAGTTTCATTGTCAAACTTAGAACGGAACTAAGATCTTAAGTTGAGAGGGACCATGATTAAATTGGGGAGGTCATTATTAAGAACTTCATATTATAAAATTTACGTGCAAAAAACTTCTTTACAATACTATAAGACTAATTTATCTCAAATTTGAGCTTCATTTAAAAATTTATTATTAACCAATAAACTACTACTTTCACAAGACAATATTTAAATTTTTTGACACTTATTGAAACGAATTAACGAACTAACCACTAACTTTTAAAATTGTGACTAATTCAAATTTTCTAATTCAAGTTGGGTAAACTATTACTTTGTCCTTAACATGTTTAGTTTTTTAATGGCTCTCAAAAAGAAAAAATATATATATCTTTGCCTTACAACAAAATGCATATTTAGATAAAAATAGTAAATGACTCATGTATTTAGTTTAATTTTGATGTAAAAATATTTAGATAATTATTTAAAAATTATATTAAAAAATTAAGGTGAATTTTGATTTTTAGATTTTTGCTCATTCATGAAAAAAAAAAGAAAAAAGTTCAATTATTGTCCCTAAAATCACCAAATATGAATGGTAGAAAGATATATTTTTATTTTGAGCAAATTTTCAAAAACCATGTCAAACAGTAATATTTTTTTAGCAAACAATATTATTTTTCCTCAATATTCACATAGTAAAAAAAAAATGAATATATGTGAAAATAATAATTTACTCTTTCATATAATAGCTAAAGTTTACAAATAGCTTTTAAAATCTCAATTTAAGTGTACCCATCTCAATCTTCAAAAATTGTAATTTTGTGAGTCTATACAAGTAGTTTTAGATTTCTGTTTGGTATCAGACGAATGATACAGCAAAATATAGAGATAAAAAATTAGAAATTTGTATAAAATATGGAAATAATTGAATAACTTTTTTTGAGAATTACAACTTCTCTCCATTACAAGGAGACTACAATAACACTTTCTCTTGACATAAGTAGAACACACTTCTCTCTACATATATAGAAGAAAACTATTCAAAGAAATATTATATTATTCTATCTGGATGACTTGATTGAAAACAAAATGAAAAGATTTTCAATTTAGAAGCGAACCTCTGTTATATAAACCATCCGTAACATGAGGTACTATTCTTTTTCTCTCTCCACCATCAAAGTTTGATGGCTATTACCTAGGAGTATTTTTCTCCTTTCATTATTTAGTTTTTTTTTCTTTTTTATAATTAGCTTTACAAAGCTTACAATCTCCCACTTAAAGCTAATTTTGGTAAATTTTCAAAATTCATGTGCTCATGTATTCGATAGACCATATGAAGATCTACACCATTCAAATTTTTCAGTGTTGATTAATTTTATCATGGCATCTGCTAGGTTATTTTTAGTGTGAATCTTCTGCATATCGACACTTCCTTCCTCTACTACTTCCCGAACAAAGTGATATTGTACTCTAATGTGTTTTGTTCTTGAATGAAATGCAGGATTCCTTGCAATGTGCAAGGCACTCTGATTATCACAATACACAAGAATCTTTTGTTGTTTGTGCCCGAGTTCCTCCATCAACCTTTGGATCCAAATAGATTCCTTGCATGCTTGTGTAGCTGCCATATATTCAACTTCTATAGTAGATAAAGCTACAACAGTCTGTAATTTAGATAGCCAGCTCACAGCTCCTCCTGCAAGCATGAACACATATCCTGTAGTAGATTTTCGTTTATCAAGATCACCTGCAAAGTCTGAATTGACATATCCATTGACAATAAATTTCGATCTTCCAAAACATAATGCAACATTCGAGGTCCCTTTGATGTATCTCAGGATCCTCTTAACAGCATTCCAATGCTCTTTAGCCGGATCTACCATAAATCGACTTACCACCGCAACTGCTTGAGCAATATCTGGCCTTATACAGATCATGGCATACATAAGGCTTTCCACCGCTGATACATACGGTACTCGAGACATTTCCATCCTCTCTGCTTCACTACTAGGGCACATACTTGAGGATAATTTGAAGTGGGGTTGAAATTGGCTTACATTCTTGCATATTGAAGTGTTGCAAGATCTTATTCAAAAAATTCTTTTGCGATAGCCAAATCTTCCTATCCTTTTTGTCTCGATAGATTTGCATCCCTAAAATCTTGTTTGCTGGTCCAAAGTCTTTCATATCAAACTCTCTAGCCAACTATGCCTTCAATTCTTAGATTTGATCTTTGTTGGGACCTACCACCAACATGTCATCCACATACAACAGCAAAATGATGAAATCATTATCACCAGACCTCTTGTAATAGGTACAATGATCTAAACTAAGTCTGTTGTATCCAAGGCTAATAATGAAAGAATCAAATCTCTTGTACCAATATCTTGACGCCTGCTTTAGACCATACAGAGATTTAGTTAGCCTGCAAACCAAGTTTTTTCCTTGTTCTTTAAAACCTTTTGGTTGGAGCATATATATCTCTTCTTCAAGTTCTCCATGAAGAAAAGCAGTCTTTACATCAAATTGCTCTAGATGTAAATCAAATATAGCACACATAGCTAAAACTACTCTAATAGTAGTTAGTTTCACCACTGAAAAAAATATTTCATTGAAGTCAACACCTTCTTTCTGAGCATATCCCTTGACAACCAATCTTGCACGATATCATTCCACCTGATCATTACTATCTCGTTTGATCTTGTAAACCCATTTGTTACTAATGGCTTTCTGACCTGCTGGAAGTTCAACAAGTTTTCAGGTATGATTCCTATGTAATGTCTCAATTTCTTCTTGCATTGCTGTCATCTACATAAAAGCGTCTGGATTGTACATAGCCTCCATAAAAGTTGTTGGCTCTCCATCTTCTATCAAAAGATAATATTCATCATGTTTTGTCAAAATATAATTTGAGTGCCATGATGATTTTCTTCTTTGTTGAGTAGATCAACGAACTTCTATGTCATTGGTCTCTGCTTCTTGTTCTTTGTGCTGTGGTTCTGCTTCAAAAAGATCACCTTCTCTGTATTTTTCATCTATTTGAACAGTGGTTATCTCCTTAACACTACTGTCATTTTCTTGTTCTTTTTGCAATTCATCTTCTGCAAATATCACATCTATACTGACAACTACCTTGCGAGCAGTGGGATCCCACAGGCGATACTCCTTAACTCCGTCAGCATAACCCAAGAATATACATTTTCTAGACTTTGGGTCTAGCTTTGTTCTTTCTTGAAAATTGTACATCATGTACACAAGACACCCAAATATATGTAAAGAAGAATAATTAAGTGGCTTATCTTGCCACATCTTCATTGGTGTCTTCAACCCAATTGCAGTTGATGGTGACCGATTTATCACATAACAAGCGGTTTTAACAGCTTCTCCCAAAAAGACTTGGCTAAACCTGCAGTTTGTAACATAGCTCGTACTTTTTCTAGGAGAGTCCTATTCATTCGCTCTGCTACACCATTTTGCTGAGGCGTATATGTAACTGTGAATTGCCGTTGAATACCTGCTTGCTTGCAAAATGTTAAAAAATCACCATCGACATATTCTCCTCCATCATCTGTCCTTAAACACTTGATCTTCTTTTTGGATTCAAGTTCTAACTTTACTTTGAACTCTTTAAACATCGCAAACACGTTTGACTTCTTCTTGATCGGGTACACCCATAGTCTCCTAGAGTAACCATCAATAAATGATAAAAGATATTTTGCTCCTCCTAGGGACATATCCGGTGATTCCCACACATCAGAATGAATCAACTCCAATATGTGTTTGCTCCGAGCAGTTGATCTACCAAACTTCAATCTATGTTGCTTGCTTGGAACGCAGTGCTTACAAAACGGTAACTTTACCGATTTGAGCCTGGGAATGAGATTACCTTCTACAAGAATCTTCAAGTCTCGTTCTGACATGTGACCTAGTTTGCAATGCCATATCATCGTCATTTTTTCTTGGCTTGCCGAAGCAACTTATGCCTCTGCCTCTTGCAAAGTATCTCCCACAAGCATGTATAAATTTGCTGCAATCTTTTCTAATTTTATTACCACAAGAGCTCCTTTAACAACTTTCAATATCCCACCTTCAATATGGGTCTTGCAACCAAGTTCATCCAATTTCCCAATCAACAACAAATTCTTTTTCAAGCCTTTCACGTGTCTTACCCCTTGAAGTGAACGAATAGAACTATCAAACATTTTTATTTTGACAGTACTCATTCCAACAATTTCTAAGGCATGATCGTTTCCCATAAACACTGATCCTTTCAAGACAGGTTCATATGTATAAAACCAATCACGATGAGGTGTCATGTACCAGGTTGCTCTTGAATCAACAATCCAAACATCAGTGAGCTATTTGCTGCCTTTAGAACTAATTGTTGCTTCGTCATACAGGATTTATCCATCATTAGAGGTGCTCGCAATACATCCTTGAGAACTTGATCCTTCTGGAACCTTCTCTATACTCTTCTTATTCTAACAATCTTTTTTGAAGTGTCATCTCTTACCACAATTGTAGCATTTGACCTGCTTCTTACTTTGTGACTTTAGTCTACTTTGACTCCCACTGGAACCACGCTCTATTAATTTTCCTCTTGTCATCAACAAAGCTTCTGCTTATTTTGAGTTCTATAATCTATCTTCCTTATTATTGCGCCTAGATTCTTCTTCAAGAACCGCATCAGTCATATCATTAAAAGAAAGATAATCAGTCAAAACATTATTAGTTAAGTTAATGATAAGCTGATCATATGAATCTGGTAGGCTTTGAAGTAAGAGCTCTGCACGTTCGTTTTCTGCTATGGTATATTCCAATTATGAGAGTTGGAAAAATAACGTATTTAGATTGTTGTTGTAATCCGTTGCCGATGTGGACTCACTCATTCGAAGAGTATAAAGTCTTCTCTTCAAGAATATCTTGTTGTGAAGTGACTTAACTTCATATAATTTAGTGAGAGCATTCCAAATTTTCTTTGTTGTCTTTTTCTCTGCTACACTTGATAAAACTAAGTCAGCTAGTGCCAAGTGTAAGTTTGTAATAGCATTATTGTCCATCTCCTTCCATTTTTCATCTGTAATTCCAGTGGATTTACCTTCAATTGCTGTCATGCCATTGTCTTTTCTCATAATGGCTTTTATCTTCAATTTTCATAAGAAAAAATTACTCCCATTGAATTTTGAAATTTCATACTTTGCTGCCATTTTTTTTAGACGGTAACTTGCAGCGAAAAAATATTAATCAGCAACCTTTGGCTCTGATACCACTGTTAGGCACCAGACAAATGACATAGCAAAATATAGAGATGAAAAATTAGAAATTTGTATAAAATATGGAAACAATTGAATAACTTTCTTTGAGAATTACAACTTCTCTCTCTGTCACAAGGAGATTATAATAACACTCTCTCTTGACAAAAAGAGAACACACTTCTCTCTACATATATAGGAGAAAACTACTCAAAGAAATATTATGTTATTCTATCTGTATGACTTGATTGAAAACAAAATAAAAAGATTTTCAATTTATAAGCGAATTTCTATTACGTAAACCACATGAGGTTACTATTCTTTCTCTTTCCACCATCAAAGTTTCATGGCTATTATCTAGGAGTATTTTTCTCCTTTCATTATTTAGTTTTTTTTTTCTTTTCTATAATTAATTTTACTAAACTTATAATTTCGAGTAGAGAAAACAGAGAAAGATGAGCTGCAAAAGATTATACAAGGACTTAATGCACTTGTAAATCAATGGTGTTATAAAAGAGAAGAAATATTAT
>NC_029793.2:10158814-10161104 GCF_000816755.2 Arachis ipaensis | reverse complement strand
TTATCTTGAAGATTCCTATGATATAATAAAGTGTTTTATAAGAGAAAATATTATTGAAAAATCTTACGATGAAACTATTATTACAAGTATGGAATTAGTGCTTCAATTTGTACCAGCCGCCAAAGAAGAAGACATTGTGATATTTATTGACAACAAGAATATATAGTAAAGTGACTAAATAGGAAGAAAAGTACGTATTGGGAGTAATAGAACTTAAGAAATAAAGCTCATAAAATAAAGTATTTGATACAAAATATTAGAGTAAAGTATAGGAACACAGAAAATTTTAAGGCAAGAAAAGAATGAGAGACTGTGACTGTGACAAACAATAACTATTGAGTGAAGTGGATCACATAAATATAAGTGCATGACAATGAAGGTGGGATAAATGAACTGAGTCGGCGAAATTAGAATGATACGAGTGGTTAGCATGGTGAAATCATTTGGGAGAAAATCAAAACAAGACAAACACAACATTTGGAGTGCTCAACAACTGACAGAAAGATATTTATTCGTGTTTTGTCATATAATGTTACTCATTATTTGTTTGTTTGAAGGATGTTTTGGTTGTTAGTTTCTAGATGTTTTTAATGTGATATGTATTTTGTTTAATTTGGGTTTATCCTTAATGACATTGTCGAAGGGGATAATTTACAAATTAAATCTTCTCTCCCCAATTTAGACCGAATTCTGTAACAACGATCTAAAAAAAACTCATTCAAAAACCAAATTGAATTTGATAGGTATATTATAGATGGGTTATGTTAGGTAATCAATGACTTTTTTGAATAATATGAATAATTATCAATTAAATAAAAATATATTAAATTTTTAAATTACCAAACTAAATCTTAACCTAATAAAATAAACATTCGATATATCTATTATTTACATTGTTTAAAATTTTTACTACCTATACTTTTTCTTTATAGAAACCAATTAATTGTTATCTCTATTAGTTTTCCTATCTCACTCAGGTTAGAATAGATCCTACTACTAAAAATGGGCTATTAATAACTTTTCAATATTTTTTGCACTTTGCTTCTATTGGGATCTCCAACCATACCATCAGTATCTGTGCTGTAATATTGCTAAGTTTGGGAAATTCAAATCCAATTATCTTGTCTCCCTTGCCTTCCATCTATAAAGGAAGATTTGGGGGCTATTTTTTATTTAAATAATTTTTTTATTTATCAATTTAAATTGGGATACAAAAATTTATCAAAATATATTTAATTTAATTTTTACAGTTAAAGACGGCAAATATTATATTTGTATGATTTTTAATGATTGTGTCAGGGAAAAAAACAAAAATTTAATTTTTTATTTTCTCTAGCAGTATGTGTAAAAATAAAAAAATAAATATTTTTTATTTTCATTGGCATAGTCACAAAAAGACATACAAATATAACTTTTATAATTTTTTACTGCAAAAATAAAATTAAATGTACAAATTAATAAATTTCTGTATCTTAATTTAAATTGATAAACAAAAACTTTTTTATTCAAATAAAAAAATCCGAATATTTGGCCTGGTTAAGATGAATTCAATGACTTTCTTATTAGATGGCCATGCTTAGTCAAAACTGGAATGTGAATACTTGAAATACTGAGACACTTTGCGCTAATTTCTCTTGAAAATTGTTGGAGTTTAATCTGATTTCTCTTTATCTAAAGTGTAAACTCTAAACATATAGATATTGATTTTTTTTAGATTTAAGTAATAATACATTTATTATTCTTGTTTTTTATAAAATATAGTATTATATTTTTCAACTTTGTTATGCGTATACTTTTATAATAGACATCATTTTGATATCAGTATTTTTTTTAATAATTAATATGTATATTTTTATTTTGTTAATTAAAAGCAATCTAAATATACAGTTAATTAATTATAATTATATTTTTATATAGATATTAAATGTGTTTAGTATATGCCAATGAATTATAGCTCAAATGGCATAGTCTCCTCATACTCAATTAAGAGGTTGCGGGTTTGAGTCTCCTATCTTTGATAAAAAAAAAATGTGTTTAGTATATAAATAATATTATTGATCTTTTATTTATTATTATTATTATTTTTTAAATTGAACACTCCTTCCCTAGCTTAAAAGATGGTTTATGAAACCTAAATAAATAAGAGAGAATTACAACAAGTGTTACCGAATTTTAAGATTTTTTTTTTTCTAAAAGTAAACTAAAGATTGGGTTAAGTGGAGAAAATATAGGGGAATGATGGTAAGCATCATTAGGAAGCTTTTGTGGAGCATATTTTATAAAAAAAAAA
>NC_029793.2:10153753-10157333 GCF_000816755.2 Arachis ipaensis | reverse complement strand
AAATATGAAATATGAATTGGAATATGGTAATGACAAAGTTGTGTTCAAATCGATGTGGCTCCAATCCCATGAAGGGTACTAACATAGTGATGAAAATGATTAGCTTAAATATTTAATCAATGACACTAGGAACTCCAAATTTCCAAAAACTTAATTATATATATTATATATATTTTTTATAATTAAGATCAACGGTTAAAAATGACTGAAACACTAATGTATCAATACACTTAAAAATTTTTTTATTTTATAATATATCCAAAATATGAATTGGAATATGGTAATGACAAAGTTGTGTTCAAATCGATGTGGCTCCAATCCCATGAAGGGTACTAACATAGTGATGAAAATGATTAGCTTAAATATTTAATCAATGACACTAGGAACTCCAAACCCACATTTTCCAAAAAAGAAAGGCCATGTATTTGATATTCTTTTTTTTGTGGGGTTAGCACTTTGTTGTTCAGCTTGCTTTTTGAAAAGTTGTCAAATTAGAGGGTTGAAAGGTGAGAGAGGATTGTGGGTATTGGAATTAGGGAAAGTGGGAGAAGACATTCAAAGGTGGGTTCTCTCATGATTCCTTTCTTGTGTGTGAATCATGGTCCACAAGGAAAACTTTTCTTAGCCGCTTGTGATGTCAAGTGATTTAACTACTTAATTAATAATTAAATTAAGTGAATGAATAATAATCTTGCACTAAACTTGGAACATAGGTTAACTTTTTTTTTTCTTCTTTATCTTGCCTTTTTGTTTTTATTTTAGGGTTATTCTTGGTCAAAGAGACAAAAAGAAGAGTTGGGGTAATTAGGTTTTTTTTTTTCTTTTTTGTTATTATTTTTTTAAAAGGAAAGTTTCTAGTAGGTTGGTCTACTCCTGACATAATAAAAATTGGTAAAAAATTTGCTCCAACATTTTCTAGCAAGGAAGTTTTGTAACTATTGTAGCATGAACCAGTGTTAAATCTTAAAAAAAAAATAGGGTTTTTTTTTTATCCTAAAAGCATTTGTTGACTCATTAATTTAGATATGCCAGCTATATGTGTGTTATCCATTGATATGGATTATAGGTGCTATACATGGATGTGGGACAGTTTTTGGCTGAAACTTGGTGGAAGAAATCGGATCATTCGAGTTCTGTGCAAAAAAAATTGGGTAACCAAATCGGATAGTTCAAGTTGTGAGGGATGAAAAATTTGAACTTCAGAAGTAACTAATCGGACCGTTCGATTAGTTTTTTTTTTCTTAAAATCAAAACGGACTCTTCGTTTAGACCTTTTTGTTTTTTTTTGTTTTTTCTAAAATCAAAACGGATCCTCCGAGATTTATTAAAAATATTTTTTTTTTTGTAGATACTCTCTAATCGGACCATTCGAATTCTTTGCTCCAAATTTTTCGGTCCAATTTTAGCTCCCTAACACCACATGCAAGAAAAGTACTCCTGTTCTCCATAACATTGTATCACCCCACACTTTCTTCTATATTAAAAATAAAAAGCGGCATTTGTTCATTAACAATACAAAACTCTGAATTTTTCTTTTAATAGAAGTCAACAAATTGATTACTTTATTAAAAAAAATCCATAAACCCTAGAAAACAAATAAGCCATGAAAAGCCCTCTCCCACATTAAAGTTGCAACAAAATGAATGCCACGACATAATACTCCGCAATGTGTTCCTCATGTATTTTGTTTTGTGTTGGAAATCAATTCTTTTTAATCCAAATCCAATTAACCCAATATATATGATCCTCTTTTCAGCCCAAAAGAAAATATAAACATGAGCCAAAAAAGAAAAAGGAAAATAGAACTGCCTTAAGAGGCCCAGGAAGTTTTTCAAATAACTTTAGCTGGGCTTAGGCGAGGGAACATAGACTTCGAGGAACGCCGAACAACAAAAAAATATACTGTACAAAAAAACAAAAAAAAAACTACGAGGAACGGAGCGAGACTTGGTACATATAGAGGATTTATAGACATCTCGTCAAGTTGCATTTGGATTCAAATTTGAGAGTGGAATATGAAATCCCTTTTAGTATGTCTAGTGAATGTGGCTGTGACTGAGATTGAAGGGCTGGAATTCTATTTTGTTTGGTTGTGAGTCTCATCCTCTTCAATTCTTCCTCTATAGCTCTCCCTTTCCCTTCTCTTCTCTCTCACTCACTTACCCTCTAACTCACTCATTCATTATCTACAGCACTTCTGTCAGCTGTGAACTACCATTGTCGTAGCACCATCTCCCTTCATATTCTCTCTCTTATTCACTTTTTCCTCTTTTACCTCTTAAACATCAACATAGTCTAGCTATTATCCTCTTCAAAATCACAAAAAAAAAATAAATACAGATCAAATCGAAGAATAGAACATGCATATATTCAAAATAAAACCCTAATTTCTTAAATAGAAATAAATTTAGCAAGGGACTCAACATTGAAAAAGTTGTGGTTGTAGAAATAGAGAACTTAAAATTGCTACTGAAGTCAGAAACCTCCCAAAGGAGGAGGAGGAGATGGAACTCGCAGTGGCAAAAGGAAGAGCCACCATTGATGCACAGAAGACAAAGAAAAACGACAAAGAAAAGAGAAACATCAATAGGGAGAAAAGAGGAAGGAGAAAAGTGCGAAGATAGAGGGCAGAGAAATACAAAGAGGACGATTGAAAAAGATGGAGGAGAAGGAACACGAGGGAGGGAGGGAGGGAGAGAGAGAGAGAGACTCACCAAGGGTAGTTTAAGAATTCGGGTTTGGATAATTTTGCTTGCGAAATTCAATTTTTTATGGGTACAAATAATGATATGTCAGCATTTTCAACTTTCATGAATAGAAATGGTAATTTACTATTTAAAAAAAAAACTAAAACTTTAATAATTTTTTTTTAAAAATATTCTTATTTAACTTTTTCAAATTCTAAAATTATTCTTCAATCTCTATATTTATTTTAAACTACACATAATTTAATTAAATATATTTTATATCAAACATAATATATAAACTTAATTTAATCTCTATTTTTTAATCTTACGGTCTCTAATCTCCCCTTTAAATACAACCTAATTAACATGCAAAGGCTAGATATTCTTTTCAATTATCATTACTCATAAATACACATATCGTCGAGCAACGTGTTACATGCACATGCTGATATTTCCATCAATAATGGAGCAACAAGGATAAGGTAATAATAATTGAGGTTGTCAGATATGACATTTCCACTTTAATTATTTTGTCCTCGTGTTGTTATTATTATTTTCCCATGCATTCCTATACATTACCCTACGACCTACTTAAGCTTTTTCATACCATAATGCTTATCAATTATCATTTGATATACTTCTTCACATTACAACTTCTGAAGTTCTCTGGTCCTATTTTCAGTTTCTTCGCCAGATCAATTCATAAAATAAACGCAAATAATAATTAGGTCCTTCCTCGTTTTCCAAATACAAAGGTTTGTTTCTTTGTAGCATATGTCTAACTTACTATTGATGTGTGTTGATTTATAGTCTATTTTAGAAAACAAAAAAATTATTTGTATATTAAATTCAGCTAGTATGTATTTATATTATTTAACTCATTTTTAAAGTGT